>NC_136515.1:84074995-84212495 GCF_053919585.1 Euprymna scolopes
AGGAAAAAACGGTGAAGTGTAGCTCACCCTCTTTTTCTCTCCCCCTATATCTCTTCCTCTCTTTAAATATCTCTCCATCCATTCCCCCTCTTTCTCTCAATCTCTCTCTCTCTATATCATCCTCTTGATCTCTTTGAGCCCCTTTCTCTAAGCCCCTCTCTCTCCTATTCTCTCCTTTCTCCTATCTCGCCCCCTCTCTGTTTATAACTCTTCCCTCTCTATGTCTATCTCTCAATCCCTCTATCTCTCTATATCTCCTCTTTCTCTATTTCCCTCTGACTTTCTTTTTTCTATCTATATATTTTCATCTCTAGCTGTTCATCCCTAATCCATCATCTTATTTTAGTCTCCTAAATTAATTACAGTGAATAAGGCATTGTCAAAACATGGATAAATCCTATTTTAGTCGCCTAAATAGTCACTGAAATAAATGCTTGCCTCAAATACTCTACTTTCTGTGCCATGAGAAGACATTAAACTTAACTCAAAATATCCGTGTCCAGTTGCAGACTGGTCGATCTGCACAGACATTTTTGCATCACTTGTGGAAAATTTGGTATGGAAAAGTGCCGGCTGATTAGAGTTCAGGGCGAAATTCTTTGACGCTTAATTCTGTAATTTTATTACATAAAAAATAAGAGTTGGTTAAAAAGGGGTTTCCAGATATTCAAATTAATTATATGAATTCCATTTGACTGAGTAAAGAAGCTATACTTGCATGCCAATACAAATACGTCCATGAAATGAAGGCTATTATTCAACGTAAAATTCCAAGTGAGATAGTCAAATACAAATCCATCGAGGCTCTTGTAGTGCAGATTAAGTGGTCAATTATCCAACAACTAGATTTCCCAGGAATGCTACCGCATGTACTGCAACTGAAAATTGGCATAGTAGTTATCATGATGTGAAATATAAACCAAGCCAAGCTTTGCAATGGCACATGGCTTGCAGTAAAGATAGTAACAAATAATATCATAGAAATAACAATTTTAACAGGACCTTTTATAGATGAACATATCTTCATTCCACGCATTGCTATGATTTCAGCAGATACACGATTTCACTTAAGGAAATTGCACTTTCCAATTTTAGTGTCATTTGCACTAACCATCAACAAAGCTCAGGGAACAATCTTTACAATTGTGTGGTTTACAGCTATACATTGCCTGTCTTTCACATGGACAATTTATGTTACGTGTTCAAGAGTCACTACACCAAAAAAAAACCTCCGTATATCAGGTAAGAAAATTGAACAACTAAAAAGGTGTAGCAATACAAAATGGAAAATTAAACCTATAAGAAACATGCGTTTCCTAATTTTGGAACTTTCTTCCATTGTGTCAATTTGAATCATAGAAACGCGTGGCAGTGTAGAGCGATTATACACATACACACACACACACACACACACACACACACACACACACACACACACACACACACACACACACATATATATATATATATATATTGCTTTCGGGTTTAGTCTGGCAATATAAATATTACCAATACTAAAATAGTATATGTACAATTGGGTCTTGTTAATCAAACAATGCAAATGTATTAATATTATATTATTAAAGAGAATGATTTTTTGGCAGAAATATAAAATTTGCAAACGAGATACAATTAATTATTTATTCAATTTCAAATTTACGATTAATATTCTAAAACATGATCATCTCATATTTATTACGAGTAAGAATTATATCCTCATTTCAATCCGGAGTATCGTATTCTTTATTTTAATAATAGTTGTTTTTTGCTTTAATTTTCTATTCCAAAAATTTGATTCTCGATTTTATTTTCAACTACCGGTACGTTTTAATATATTTTTATTCAAGCAGATTTCGTATCATATATATATATAAAGAGACAATTCTCTAGTGAATATTATGTGGCAGTGATTTCAAAAGTTCAAAAATAAAGTTGGTGCCATCAGCACAAGTTGGGACCATCACTAATCGATTCAGTCTTGTCTCCCACAGACAGAACCATCAAAAGATAAACTACGAAACTGATAACAGTTTCATATGAAACGATTCTGGACAAAAAAAATTGAATTTGGGCATGCGCAGAAAAGAATGAAAATACGTGGGCAAGCTGAAATAAATTATTTGCATTTAAACTTGCCGATATATCGTTGTACGCGTTATTCGTCGTGTAAATAAACATTTCATTTTTACAAAGCATCATTGGTTTATGGTTTGTATTTTCTGTTAATTTTCAGTGTCATGTGACGAGTAGTAAGCCATGAATATCAGTTTAACAGGATCAAAGAAGAAACAATTAGAGTAGAAGGCTTTCATGCATCTATCAATCTCTACAATAAATAAGCGAAAATGCATTGCTTGTCGGGGGTATTTACGTCGAGGTGACACAAGCGTGACGTGTTCATGTAGGCAAATTTAATTACAATGTTTTTAAAGTTAAAATAAGCACAAGTAGGAAACATAGCTGCGATGGAACAGGGGTTGAAGGTAAGTTGATAATTCAGCAGGTGTTTGATTGGAAAGTCCCTTTGTGATTTTTTTGTCATTACTGGAGAGATAAGATATAGATGCATCAGACCGGATGTTGCAACAATTCACTATGCATGGGTGAATGGTGCTTATACCATACTCGTATCCGTGAGTAATTTTCTAGCACTATGGAGAGACGCACCTTCTTTGCAGTATTTGCAATGTCTTCAATGTATGTGTTCCAATCCATGCTTCCGGTGAACGTTAGACATTTCTGAACGGTGAGCTTTCAGGTCGCGTATTATTAGTCATAGTTTCAGTGGTTGAGAAAGTTTCTTGTAATTTATATACAGTTGAATTTTTCGTTGGACTTACATTGATATTAAAAAATAAAAACCTTTTGTATTTAAAGATTATCAAAACGAATTCATAATATAGAGTTGCTGACATATGTGCTACTAAACAACGGTGTACTTATTTGCGTATTCTTTGAAAAACAAAGTTTAATTTATGAATTATACATTTGGGGAGGTTCTTATTAAATGATTCGTTTCATTTATGTAATACGCTCAGTAATACTTCTGAATATTTTATGCATTTTCCATTATCGCGAAGAAGTGACATTGTCCGTGTGTGTGAGGAGAGTATTTACCAAACTCCTTTCTTAATTTCTGGATTAGAGTCTTGGGTCTTGACATATATGAAATTTGGAGCTGGAATTAAAAAAAGGTGTTACCCCTACTGTTACTTTTGCGTATACGCAAAATTAAACATTCCTTTGTTAGATACGCTTTATTTTTATTCTGACTAGAAGGATAAATAACAACTAAGACTGAAGCGCTAAACGTTTTGGTGTCGATTTTTGTGGATGTCATTCAAGTCATATTTTTCATAAATTTTGAAATTTGGAAATGTTTTTCATAAATGATATATTTTATTGAAATCATTACTATATATTGGATAATAATAAATAACGTAGTTGCACTATAATAATAAGGAGTCGACGGGGATTAACATATTAATAATTCGTATTTTCTGACCAGGCAACGTCGGTCGGTCTAGTAGTTGGTCTGGAAATTGGCATAGTCTTGACAGCGGTAATTTATATCATCCAGTACGAGTTCCACATTAACCACATTTCAAATCATGTCAACATTTTTAACTCCCTCTTCAGTCATTGTATATTCGGCGATCTCATTTTTTTTAATTTAAAAGGAGGAATGTGATAAAGTACAGCCAGATAAACGATTTTTCAACGTATTATTTGGTATTTTTAAAAAATCTTTCTCAATGTTTTTTGAGCAGTTTTATTAGATTTTCAGAACTTGGCGAACCAACTTTTAACTTGTGTTAAAAGAAGAGAAAACGAAGACGTCAAAAAATTGGAAGGACATTTTCTCTGATCCTTACGGCGAAAACGAAAAAAAATATCTCGTCTAACTTTATCTGACGTCAGGGACTCGTGACGCCTGCACAAGATTTTAGCTGACGTTGAAGTGACCCCTGGCGGCAAAGATTTAAATTCTTTACAACACTAATTCTTCCGTTCTCTTCCTTTGTAAGATTATCTTAGTCTTTAGTTGTTGACAGTCTGTAGATAAGAAAAAGATATTTCTATTGGGTTCATTAGTCAAAAGTCGGTTCTATAAAATCTGAACTTTATGAGGAATCTAAACACAGAAGATTTAAGCTCATTTTCCGGTGCAAAAACGATTCTGGTAATAGCTTTTTTTTGTGTAAAGTGTGATTTTTATAACTAGTATTAATGACAAACAATTATTTATTCAGACGAAAACTAAGAAAATATAATTTAAGAAGACGAAGTTTTATCAACCCTATTTACATTTTCAATGATATTTTACGTTTGCGGAAATAATATTGAAATTAGAAGAAAAAAACGATCTTTCGCGTTGGTTTTTAATTTAAAAAAATAATATTTTGAACTTCTAACAGAATCGAAATCAGTAATTGTATCGGAATCGGACATAGATCAAATAATCGGTAATGGTTAGATAATTAGGAAAAAATGTAAACATCCTCCGATAACATATATATATATATATATATATATATATATATACATATATATATATATATATATATATATATATATATATATATATATATGTGTGTGTGTGTGTGTGTGTGTGTGTGTGTGTGTGTGTGTGTGTGTGTGTGTGTGTGTGTGTGCATGTATGTATATATATATATTTTGATGAGTGGGGTCAGTAACAATTGTTATGTTTGTTAAACTTATTTTATTATGTGATACTCATTTCATAAACATTTGAAATAAGTACTTTAAATAGATTTCAGACGTTCTTGTAATTATAAAGCGTCCTCGTAGACATTGTATAGCATTGAAAATGTAAAATGTTTACAAAAATAAACTTGCGTGTTCGCTGTCTATTCCGATGATTAAAGTTATTTCGAAGAAGTGTGAAGATTTCTTAATGTTTCTAAATGTTTTCATATTTGAATTTATTTTCTGTTGGTTTATTGGGATCAGTACACCTTCGTCACGCATTTTAGCCTAACGAGTTCTTACAAAGATGAAACGCGGAAAAATCTGCATCGCGCTAGTGCATTATTTCTGCATGAAATTACAATGTGAACCTCTCTTTTCGTGCTCTTTTGTAAATAAACAAAAAAAGTCGAGAAAATAAAAGCAACAAAACAATGCCTACATAAATGGCAATTTGATGAGGTCGTAAAATAGCACCGATTTCATGGGCCAGAGATTAGAACTATCAACAAGATTGTTGTAGGTTACATCCCTGACTAAACAGGAGTACTATTCTGACCATACTGATGAGCTATGATATAGCGAAACATTAAATATATATATATATATATATATATATATATATATATATATATATATACTGTGTATCAAATTATTAACGAGATAGTATTTTTTTACCAGTTTCAAAAACTTACCGGTAGTTTCGTCTGAAAACTTCCGGAAGTCGGCAATGCTGAGCTGCGCGCACTGTGAAATTTTCGTACTGTTCCGCGCAATGTATACAACTTTCGATCGTACACGATGAATTCACAGTATTTGGGGTGTGTAAATTAGTAAGAATGCAGTTTGTTTAGTAAATAAAATTGGTCCCAATGGTTATTTGAGTAGCTCTGAAAAGAGTACGATTACAGAACACCTAGCAAAAGGTAAAGTTAGCTTCAAAAGATCCGAAATAATAGGAAGGTAAGGGTATGAGTTAGGGTTAATAATAGGAAGGTACAATCAAACTGCGAGGAAGGAACGTATAAAGGTACGTAAGAGAGCTGATTAAGGTAAATCTGGAGTTGTTTCACGCCGTTCTCTACTCCAAAGTAAACGTGAACACTGGCCAGACCAAGCAGGATTGAAGAATATCTCCAAAAACACTCGATATCGCCTTCTGAAAGAAGTGGCAAAGTCTATGACAAAGCCTCCGTTATAGCAACGTTACATACAAAACCAATTGAAATGGACAGAGGGCAACATGAAAACGGATTTTGCCAAAGTTTTGTTCACGGATGATGCCCCAGATGGCTGGAGCAAGGGATTGGTCCTAGATGGACGACATCGTCATCAAGGTTTAAGCCACCAACGAGGTGGTGGTTGGATAATTATTTGGGCTGGGACTATCGGAGGTAATTTAGATGACCCATGGGATGTCCCATAAGGCGCAAGAATAATGTCAAATGCTTACATAGCTTTTCGGAAGGAACACTTTGAACCATGGCTGAAGAAGCAAAGGTTGACATTTGGAAGAACTATTGTTTTATGCAAGATAATACTCCCTCGCATATAACAAACAAAAGCAAAGAGTATTTGCACCACCTGGGTTCTTTGGGCTACGGAATATGGAGGGACCTGCGAATTCACCAGATTTGAATGTAATTGAGAACCTTTGGAGTATCAGGAAGCGACGCTTCTATGCAAGTGGTCGCCAATTTAAGAGCTAAGATGATTTGTGGGATGCTGTCCACGAGGTATCGCGTGGAATAACTGTTGACGAAATCACAAATTTGACTAATTCTGTGGGGCAAAGGCTTTTACACGGAATTCATAAAAAAAGATTGCATATCCCCTACTAATTATGTCAACGTAGAAATTGCTATGTAGTTATTGTGTTCTAAGCATTTTTCCGAGGTCATTTAATGTTTGAAAATTATTTCAATAAACAAGTTATGGAGATATTGTGTGTTTGTCACAACCTCGTTATTAACTTGACACACTGAAATCAGCAGATATTCCTATCTTCTGCCATAGTGTCGCTAATGCTCACTAAAACACTTTTATTTTCTAACTGTGGTAGCTGAATATGATTTTAAGCACTTTCACTAAGTTTCATGGAGTTTTCTTTACTCGTTCCTTCAATATTTAAAACAATGTAAACTAATTAATAATTTGATACGCAGTGTATATATATATATATATATATATATATATATATATATATATATATATATATATATGTACACACCATTCTTTTCCTTGGTCCTTTAGTTTTCAAAATAAACGTTGTATATCTTAACTTCTTTGTAACCTGATGATTTTTCTGGAAACTTTAATTTACCCTGGACATTTATATTTATATTTCTGTTTTCTTATGGCTTACGAATGTATTTTCAAAAGACCCATTTCGAGTTTTTCCTGTCCTGGATTTTCGTATTTTTTCTATTAAATTTTTATCATATTCCATTCTTCAGTTTTTTTTCCGTTTAATGCTTTCGCAATGTCTCTGTATCCTTATAAATTGTCTCAAACTGTAAAACGACGTTATTTGATGCAAATATGATAAATTTAATGTTATTTCCTGCGATGCATTAACTTTCATATTTTGCAAACCCTTTGCCTTTCATTAGCTAAATTGCATTCGTAGAAAATCCATGGAATAAGTGTAATTTGTATTGCTTGTCGAATGCTTAAAATTTTGTATTGCTCTCTCTTAGGTGTACAAGCTTTTTTTTAATAAATGTAAATAAATTTTCGATATAAATGTTATATATATATTTTTGTGTGTATATATATTTGTTTATATATATATACATATATATATGTATATATATATATATATATATATATATATGTGTGTGTGCATAGAACTAAAATTACATTCCAGTGACAAAGATCTATGTCTATACTGATCAAAATTAAATAAAATACTGTAACTTTAGGCAATAACATATATTTTCTGATCACACACACAGACAAACACATACACACACAACCCCCCCACATATATATATATATATATATATATATATATATATATATATATATATATATATAAAATATTAGATTCCTACAAGCGCTAGTGTTTCATCCTTTCGGGAAAAATCGCTGCAGGGTGTCACGGATACCATCGGTCGATAAATTCGAACCAGGCAATGGAAGTCATGTCTGACTTCATTAGGAAGGACCTAATTTATTAGCCCACCGTAAACTCTGAGAAATACTATTGAAATGTAAACATTTATCATTTTTAAATGTTTTTCTCGTCTCTTAGAATGAGGTAATAATATGAGCAACATTGGCTGGCTTTTATTTTAACTGGAAGTGCTCAACGATAAGAAACGAGTTTCTTAAAAGGGGCTGACATAGTTATTTACTATAATTATTAAATATCATATATATATATACACAAACACACACCCGCACACACACACACACACACACACACACACACACACACATATATATATATATATATATATATATATATGAATATTTTCTCAGCAAACGGATAATAGTGTGTCATGACTTTAAGACACATTCCTATTTTATGCGGAACATGATCATAGCTTTTTTTTTACAGTTGTTGAGAGGAGTCTATTTAAGTTAGGGTTAGAGTACAAATACAACTTATGCAAGTATTGTTTCCTTGGTAATCCCTGTAGGATTGAATAAAACGCCCTTCAGAAATAAAAAAAAAACATAGCCGTGGGTGACTGCTGCGCCAATTTTCATGACACGTGAACAGAATAGATATTGGCCGCGTTGGACTTGAAACGTTGGACTAGTAACAAAAGCAGAAGCTTAGTTGATCCAGGTTTTATGCGTTAGTCGGATTTTGGAGAACGTAACTCGAGGAAGAGATAGGACAGAGGTTACATAGATAAATAAATAAAAAAATATTGGAAGAAAAGATGGAACGCTCAGTTAGATTTTGGACAGAGAAATAAAGTAAAGACGAAACTGGATAGCGGCAGATGAATTGCGATAAAAAATAACAATATTGGGATAGCATTGTGTAGACCGTGCATGAGATATAGCAAGAGAGATACATGGAAACATTGGGAGATTTTGAAGTAACAAAATACGTGTTTAGCAACGATCACTATAATCTTGGCGCGAATGTCAGGAAAGAAATAAGGCCCCTTTTTTTTTCTATTTATTTATCTATTTGTTTGCTTTCCCCCGAAAGTAAATGTGATACAAGGTCGTTTTTAATGTGGGAACAAAACCAGCACCCCTAAAAGAAGGGCAAAAACCTAGCACTCTTGCAGTATCCCAGAATTGTAATTGTCACAGTATAGAGGGTTTGCTTTCCATTCACCAATAAGTGAAGAAGCAGAACAGATAATACACTTTGACTTATATATTTTTATTCGCTCTGAAAGTTTATAAACAAAACAGAAATAAAAAAAAATAGGGGGCCAAACCACTCAAAATTGGGGAGAGGAGTGTCTTATTGCACTTTTGCTAGTCTATTCTGATCCTAGCTAAAGTTCTCATTCACCACAGTACCTCAAGCAAACTGGAGGTCGTCCTATTTAAGATCTAAAAATCATACCTTGAGTGATTTTAAGCAACAAAATAAATTGGGAAACATAAAATGTTATAAAAAGCCGTTTTTTAAATTTTATTTCATCGGCTTGCGATGGGGGGGGGTGAACATACAAAAAATATAATCAAAACGTTATTAAGAACCTCCCACCCCTCTCTAGGTCGTAGAACGACTATTGTTCGCCGGCTTGGTGTTGACGGAAACATGCAACTCGTACAGGGCTGAAATTCTAGGCAGGATCAAAGAAACTGTGGTCGGGGTAGGGTTATGTGAAATTTTTCCAAGATTCTTTATTGGGGTAGACGTGGACGATAAAGAAAAAAAAAATCAAGGTGTGGGTATCTTGAAGGTTTCCTATCAGGGCATTAAGCAAGCCTTTTTCTATTTATTCATAACCCTAACCCTAACCCTAACCCTAACCCTAAACCCTAACCCTAACCCTAACCCTAAACCCTAACCCTAACCCTAACCCTAACCCTAACCCTAACACTAAACCCTAACCCTAACCCTAACCCTTTTCTATTTATTCATTTTCCAAATATCTAGCAAATTTGTACCTTTTTTAAAACATTCATTTTAATTAATTTCCTATTAGTTTTTTCGGTTTTCTTATGAGATGATCATTTTTATTTAAGTATTAACTGTAATTATGTTCATGCAGATATTCTACAGTCTATAGTTACGTATGTGAATAGCAGGTATTAAGGAGACAAACTATTTCGTGTACTGGTTTTCAGTATTTACTTCAAACGTGTTTAATGCTTGAGAAGAGTTTGATAGTAACTTATACCTAATTTCACCATTTCTCTTTCTCTTTGTACGTGTGTCTGTCTGTCTGCCTGTATATATATGTGTGTGTGTGTATATGTATATATATATGTGTGTGTGTGTGTGTGAGTGTGTGTGTCTGCCTGTATATATACGTGTGTGTGTCTGCCTGTATATATATATATATGTGTGTGTGTGTATGTATATATATATATATGTGTGTGTGTGTGTGTGTGTGTGTGAGTGTGTGCAAAATCTTGATAAAATAGACAAGCGGTGGAATGGGATAAGAAGGGAAAGAGAAGGATAGAAACTAATACTAAACTGAGAATTATCAGTAATTGTTTACAATAGCCTCGGGCAACTTTCCTCCTCTTCAGTTGCGTCTTTGTTGTTATTGTTGTGTAAACACCACCCACGGCAAAATAACCGACCGTTCTAAAGAACAATGGTGGGTTTGCCACTAAATGATGGACCAAAACAGAACCTGAACTTGACAAGCACAACTGACTGCGGATTCGAATTCGTTTGACATGATCGCATTCACTAAACCTTTCGCAAATATGGCTGTGTGTGTTTGGTTACTCAATTTGTAAACTCGACCCTTTTTCGTAATTTTCATCGTTTCTAGTTCTTTTCAATTAGAAAGCACGTGCAATACGTGAACACGTCACACGAATAAAAAGCACCGATATTGAATGAACACTTAAACCAAATCTTTGTTTATACTCTTTTATTTAGTTTATTTGCCTTGTTTTATTTCAGCTTTCGCGGATTGTGCAGCTTTATCTTTTAATCGTTTTCTTTAGACACAGAGTTAAAAAAACATGTATCCCTCTAGATCCATATTCCTCTATTATGTCAGGTCCTAACGTGCAAATCTCGAACCTCTCCATTTTCTGCTGTAGCATTCTGCACGCTGCGAACTGCCACTATTTGAGATGTCAGTTTCTCAGTGTATACCATCGGGAAGAGCGGACATTGTCCGGAATTTTATAGGGTATAACAAATATTCCACCCTTCATTACATTTATTGTTATCGGAATCAGCGAGAGTGCCCATTTTTAATTCATTTATTGCCTTCTCTAATTAGGGACCCCTGTGAAGAGTCCTGGAACAGGATTCATCTGCCTCCCTGCAGTTACTTTATCCACAAAACATTGTACTCTATGTTGAACTGTATATAATCTACTGTTGATTTTAGAAAATCCATCTTTATATGATGGCTTGAAAAAAATGTTCAAAGGCAAAACTTAATTATCAAGGTCCAATTTTCCTTTAAACAGGAATATTCACTTTTAAGAATTCGGTCTTATCAGGCAACCAACCGTTCTTTTCATGAAGTTATTTTACATAATGACTTGAATGAAAAGTAAACAAACAAAAGTCAAATATCAGGGTTCAATTGTGCACTAAAATAAAAACTTTATTTTACCACCCCCTGCTTTATAAAAAAAAACAAAGTTGATTTTACAGCCTATGCCTTTCTGCTTGTGTAGTTTTTTTTTACACAGTGATCACCACTTATCAAGGCCCGGAAGCCACTCAGGGATAAGGGTTATTGCAAGTACATAAAGTTAGTGAGGAGATTTGCTGAAGTGTTTACTTAAGGGGGCGGTTCATTAGGAATTTGTTAACATTGGACTTGAGGACATCTAAATTGTAGTCCTGAGGGAAGCAGGCAGACGGAACAGAGTTCCACAGGCGTGCAGTTCTAAGAAAGAAGTTTTGTTCATGGAATCCGCGTTTTAATTTAGGCACAGATATAGAGTGGGGGAAATTTTTCATAGTGGATTCAGCTAGACGGGTGTTTCTTGTGAAAGATTGGCGAGGGGGGACCAGAGATTGGAGTTCAGACGAGCATCTGCCATGGAAATAACGATAAAACAAGGACAAGCTCGCAACGTCTCTTCTGTGGGAGAGAGGTTGCAGGGTAGAAAAAAGGGCATCCCCCACTAAACCACGAAGTCTATTTTGTACTCTGTCAAGGCAGGATAGTGATAGAATTCATAAAATTTACTTATGATATTAGGCTGTATAAAAGTGTTGACTTTAATGTAAATTGACATTATCTTTAATCACATTTTTTTATTATAGGTTTTCGATATTTCTCAGAGGCATTCCGATACAAAACCTAAGTAAGAACTCTGACAGATACATCATGAACCTTCCTGTGAAATTTGGAAAAAAAATGGCTCATCCGTTTCTGTGTTCATAGGCGATGAACTCACACACACATACACACACACAGAGGCAAATACCCCTTTATAAAATAGTACAGAGATCGATCACGAATCTGTAAAGCTCTCTGCACAAAACGGCACAGGTCCGTGAAGCTAGCTAAAGTACATCATTAACAACTGTAAAGTTTTGGCATTTCTTCACTAAATGGTTTGATGTTTTGAGAGATGGTAAGTGAGAAAATCTAATGAAAAGTAAAAAGTAAAATTGAATTTTTATTTTTACACAGTGATCACCACTTATCAAGGCCCGTAAGCCACTCAGGGATAAGGGTTATTGCAAGTACATTACGTTAGTCTGGAGATTTGATGAAGTGTTTACTTAAGGGGACGGTTCATTAGGAATTTGTTAACGTTGAACGTGAAGACATCCAAGTTGTAGTCCGGTGGGAAGCAGGCAAACGGTACAGAGTTCCACAGCCGTGCAGTTCTAAGAAAGAAGCTTTGTTAATGGAATCCGTGTTTTGATTTAGGCACAGATATAGAGTGGGCGAAATTTGTTCACAGTGGATTCAGCTAGACGGGTGTTTTTCGTGAACGATTGGCGAGGGGGGACCAGAGATTGGAGTTCAGACGAGCACCTGCCATGGAAATAACGATAAAACAAGGATAGGCTCGCAACATCTCTTCTGTGGTAGAGAGGTTGCAGGGTAGAGAAAAGGGCACCCCCTCCACTAAGCCACGAAGTCTATTTTGTACTCTGTCAAGGCAGGATAGGCTGTTTTTAGCAGCTCCTGCCCAGATATGGCAACAGCATTCCATCTTTTATTCATTTATTATATTTATTTGATATACGTGTGGTTACTGCAGATTACTTACCCTCTACGTGGTTTCTGTGAGACTAGCAACCACAAATATATATATATATATATATATATATATATATATATATATATGTGTATATATATATATGTGTATATATATATATATATATATATATATATATATATGACTACTTAATTTAATCACATAAATTAATATACGAAAGTATACATTTATGCGTAATCTTTAATTATTTACTTCAACAGTGCTCAATACGTATCCGAAAAGCCTGATGAAGGCTAGCGTGGATTAAACGTTACATATTCTGTATAATTGCTCAAACGCACACACGTTCAGTCACACATAGAGACAAGATGTTTTTATATATAAGTATAGAGTTATAATTCCACCGCTTTCCATCTGAATTGCATTAATCTGCGTTGATCTCTAAAACCACTGCGCTGTGCTTTGAGGATTTTATAAATACATAAATAACTAAACTATTTTTTAAAAATATGAGCTGACATATATAATACATAATTCGAGGATAACCTATTTCTTCAACAGTAAACCAAGAAAGGGTTGAATTTTTTTTTACATGGTGGTCACCTCTTATCAAGGCCCCGAAGCCACTCAGGGATAATGGTTATTGCATGTACAGTACGTGCCCAGATATAGCAGAAGTATTCCATCCTTGGACGTACTTGGCTTTTATACAGATAGAGAATTGCATCAGCAGTGGGATATCTTCTGGAGCGGTAGAAGGATCCCACCATCTTTCCAGCAACCTTGGCAACAGACTTGATGCACGTGTTTCATTTCAGATCAGGAGTAAAGGTCAAACCCAGAAGCTTGTCAAAACACGAGGCCTCTCCTCGACGAAAGTCATCCATCCCAATTGATGCCAGATGGGGATCAGAGCGTTGATGATGTAAGGATAAGAGTTTGGTTTTAGATAACCGGTGGGTTGTCCCATATTCACCTTTGCTTTCAAAAGCCTACAAATCGCACATTAATGTAACTCAGTTAAGTCCATCAAATAAATTAAAGGTAAAGTTACATTTTGCATGATAAAAGTTCGACTATTTTCTGATCAGAGTTTGATGAAAGCTGTAATAAAGAATCTGATTCGGTAGCATTAATAACACAACATCTTTATACACAGGCTGCCTAAAAGTCGCTAGAGAGATTTGAACTTAAGTAAATTCTTTATTTTTGGTGATTTTTTCTGTCAGTTTCACACAATCTGGCTAAGATATTGGAGATTAAAAAAAATTCTTCAAACATAATTATAGACATCTTTAATCATAAAAGATAATGTCTTTAAATCTTGCTCATTTTCAGCATGACAGATTGCCGAATCTCTGGATTGTGATTAAACTCACCTATTTCGTTACTGATGTTATCAATAATTAATTGACAAAATTTTATCTGTCAAATATCCAAAATAGTGGGGAACATAATCATTAATGATAAAATGAAAAGAGGTGTCTACCTTTTAGTGATATTTGGGACATCCTGTATAAAACGCGCACTATATAGTTTAATATATAAATATATATTTAATATATATATATTTATATATATATATATATATATATATTTGCGTGTGTGTGTATTAAAATGTATATATATATATGTGTGTGCGTGTATATGTGTGTGTGTACAGAGAAGATAATGAATGAGAAATCGACAGTATAAAATATACATTAATGCATATAGATTTTCGTCGTTGATTCAATAGATTGCATCAATTGGAGGTTAAGTATATGATTTCTATAGCAAGGAATTATGAGATATCCATTTTGTGATATCTAGTTTTCGTTTTTTTAACGCATTAATTACGGTAGTTTACCTTTACATTATCCTCTTGATTTATGCGTCTCTTTCTCTCTCTCTCTCTCTCTCTCTCTCTCTCTCTCTCTTTATATATATATATATATATATATATATATATATTTCTATGGAAATATACATGATTTCTTTATACAATTATGTAATGAAGATATTGTTAGACGATCAACATAATAAACTTTGGAATAGAGATTTTTGTCATTCATTCATCATATATATATATATATATATATATATATATATATATATATATATATATATATATATATATATATAACTACTTAATTAACTCACATAAAATTAATGTACGAAAGTATAGATTTATGCGTAAATTTTAAGTATTTACTTCAAAAGTGCTCAATACGTAGGAAGAGCTAGTTAGTAATTTATAAAATATATATGACGATTAAGCTACACTGAATATTCCGCGTTTCATCCACTCTAGGACTCTTCAGGCTTATCCAACGAAACGCGGAATATTCAGTCTAGCTTAATCGTCATATATATTATATAAATTACTATATATATATATATATATATATATATGCATTTATATATATATGTATACATATTTATATATATATATATATATATATATATATATATATATATATATATATATATATATATATATATATGGAAGCTAAAAGAAAGATAATAAAATCGATTCAAGGGAATACTTATATATGTATATATATATATATATATATAAATATGTATACATATGTATATAAATGCATATATATATATATATATATATATATATATATATATATATATACTGTGTAAGCAAAATCAAGACTTCAAAAAAGGTGTTAATAGCAATAAAAAGTGTATTTCATTCTACGTTACAATTGGTTACATGCCCGGTCGACAATATTATATCGTTTGAAAATTTTCAAATGCCAGCATTATTTCAGACTTTATGAATAAACACACTCTTGAGAATAGAACATTGTTTAAGATAAATGAAAAGAAAGAAAAATTCCCTTAACGGAAAAAGACGCATGTGAGAAATATTCACCCTTGAGGTATCCTCCGCGCAAAGCCCATTTAAATATTAATATATCACCTACTTTTCGTATCCTTATTTAAGAACAAATCAATAGAAGTTTCCACAAAAACCCTTAGCTATTAAAAAAGCATATCCCATTCGCTGAGTTCCTAAATTAGATTTCACTATTTCTTTATTTCACATAATTATTTTTTTTTATAAACATTTTTTAAATTTTTATTTCTATATTTATAATATGGCAATAACAACGTTACGTTGCATAAACGTTAAGGTTAATTTTTGTTTTATATTTGCTCGTAAGTGGCAAGTAATGTTTACAAATTATCGATTGTTTTAATACTTAGATTTAAGACCATTTTAGGTTTAATGTTTAGTTGAATATTAGGTTAAAGAAAAAGATGGCATTATATAAATACATCCTTATACACCATTTCGAGTAAAGGATTCTAATCTATTTATCATTATTTAATGTTTTAAAATTCATTATCATTCTAATTAAGTATGTTTCCATATCCTTACTAAAACAATTACGAAGGGAGATTATCCAATTATGTTATTAATTGCTAAATGTTAGTTCTGTTGGAAAATAGGTCAGTATTATTTCCCATAACAGCTAAAGGGAGATAATTCAGGTCGTTTAATCTTTTCGGTCTAGTGATTACTAGAAAGCGTCTATGATTTAATAATTAATTTAATCAAATAGATCCAGAACGTACTACGATAGCTTATTTAACAAATTAAAGATATGAATTATATTTTTAATCTTAAAAAGTGTTTTTCCCCGTCTTTATATCTGTTATTAATCAATAACAACTTAGGTTTCTCATGTCTTGAAAGTCAGAATAATAATTCGTGTGTTGTATTCTTGGGTATCTAAACGAAATGGTATATATCCTCTAATTATAATTCTGACAGCAAAACCACCCAATAGCTACAAATGTGTTTCACTCCGATGAGAAGATGTCTTCCTCTGCATTTATGGGTAGAAACATTTAGAACAAAGAGTAAAGTAAGTAAATAAATAAACCAGCATGGATTCTACAAACTTAAGATATCAGATGGAAAAATCAATTAAATTAATTTCCACTCCCCAAATTGCTAATTAAATTTTTTAAATAATAATTGCTAGTTTAATGTTTATTAGTTGTTTTATTGATTTGAAGAGGGTATCACTTATTTTACCATCAATACTGCTACAACTGAATACAAAAAATGCTCACCGTTATGGAAAAAAATCCATTCCTAGATGAGCTTTATACTTAATTTATATTTCTTACCCAGTTTAGAATAATATAAACTATATTTGCTTATTAGATTTGGATCCTTCATTTAGATTATAACATTCCTAGCTATTTAACTGTACATTAAAATTTAATCCTAATATCCGAGGATGCTTATTGTTGTAAAAAGTTATACCTCAGTTACATGTAAGGTTTGATAGCAGAAATCTATTCCTGTAAAGACATCCCTGCATGACATCCAGTCTTTTATGAAAAAGTTCCTCTTTAGAATTCACTATCTAAAAGGCTTCCAATAAACATAGATTGTACCTTTTTATTTCACAGGGCTATACCTGTTCCCACGGTCCACTACTGACAATTTTAATTCAAAGTCATCATTATTTCTATTAAGTTTCTAAGCCCAATCACCTAATGCAGTTGTGTTCCTCTTGTTTTATTTTTATTCTTTATGCTGATTCTTGTACCCTCCCCCCTGCTATCATTAACGCTATCGCTATTAGTTTCTATCTCAGGTTCCTTTTTAAAGGATACTAGGTAGTTTCTATATATATCTTTAAAAACTATGTCCGTCGCCCCAAAATATATCTTCTTAGTATGGTCGGTTTTTATCTCGCATTTATACACTATTTCCGAGGTTAGACATTTGCCAACCAACGGACAATTCCCAGGTATTCTGCAATTACATTTCCTGTCTAAAATATTTTCATTTGATGCTAATTCGTTATTATTCCTTATTTTGCTGAGTTTTCTATTGTTGAAGCTGATTATTGTGTTAGTTAAGTGTCTAGACGTCGAGAAAGATAATTTTACAGAATTTGTTTTATTTATTATTTTGCTTAATTTATTCTCCGGGGGTATCTATTATTCTATAGAATCCCCTAGGTATATTATTTTTTATATGCTCGCTGGATAGTGGATTAAATAAAACCTGTCTCTTGCGTTTATTTCTCTTATTTATGGTACCACCCTCATCCTTACCAATTCTGCTGTTATTATTACCCCCACCGTTCCTATTTTTTTATCACTATCAACGTTTCCCCAATTGATCTTTGTTTTTTTCTAGCTCTCATTGCAATGTTATACGAGATTGTGCAGTTAGGCTTATTGTTCTTACTATTATTGGCCCTATTATATTCAATTTTACCGTTGTATCCCGATCTCATAAGGACATCATTGTAGTATTCCTTGTTTTTATCAAAAATACTCTCATTCTTAGAAAGTTCTGAAACTCTTTTAGAAATGTTGGGGATGAACGGGGATATATTAATGCTTAATTATGAAATACGATAATTTTGTAGCTTACTTTTAAAGTCATCCCTTTTTGGCTTACAACTTATTGATATATGAAAATTTATTGGATTACAGAAACTCAGTGTATTACATACAAGTCACTTTCTCTCCCTCTCTCTCTCTCTCTCTCTCTCTATATATATATATATATATATATATATATATATATATACATATATATATATATATGCATATAAAATAGACACAGGTTTTTTAATAGTCACATTGTTAAATGTGCACCTGTAATTTGAAGAAAACAATTCCAATTATAAATTGATTCGCAAATTATGTGATCATTTAATTCATAAAGTTTTTCTTAAATGTTTTTTTTATTACAACATTTTGTCATTTATCACGGCAGCCACGTGTTAATCAGATAGCTTTAAAGAATAACATTACACAAATAACATTTTTATAGAAAAACATAATTGTACAGAATAAAAATCAGCTGTTCAATTTTTTCACAGGCAGATGAGTTCGTGTATGGCCTTCCCTACTGATCATATAACATAATACTTTTCTAGATTATTCGTTTGATTCTCTATCAAATATAATGTAGCAAACATAAGTACAGCATGTGGTAAGAACAGATACTACACTTCGATCTTGGTCAAAAAGCCAAGAAAAGTTTAAAAAGCTAAGAACAGCATCTGTTAACAACATACCTTTAATCTTAACCAAAAATGCCAAGCACAAAACTGTTACGGACAGACCGACAGACGGACTGACCGACGGACCGACCGACGAACCGACCGACGGACCGACCGACGGAGTGACTTATAGAGTCGCTTGCATGCGACTAAAAAGTCACTGTATCTTAGGGTGTTGCAAGCCTCTACTTGGTTATATAAGTATTCGACGTCTTTCTAGAAGAAATTCTCACGAATTATCAATGAGACCTAGAGTTACTGATCATAGATTATGTATACTTGTAGTTTCATTCTAGCAATCTGAACTATAACTCACATAGAAATAAAGAGCCTTAAATCCCGTAAACAAAGAATGGATTTTACATCAAATTATGAGTTCGAATCAGAAGTAAATTAAATTGCATCAAGTAAAATGATATATTAGAATTAAGTGTGCACACTGGTTGAACAGAAAATCAAACTTGAGTGCAAATAGATTAACTTAACCAAAGGCATAGGGTTTCCAGTTTCGATTATTACGAGCCTGTGTGCCCATGGTTGCCTGGGTGTTCGTAGGTGTGTGTCAGGCAGAAAAAATGGTAGAAGGCAGGCTGGAACCCGTATCGCGAAGAGGAAAAAAAAACTGAAACAAAAACGTGAAAAAAAATTAACGTTTTTGCCGTTGCATCCATTGCCAAACCGAAAGTGGCTAAGGTTTAAATTAAGGTTAGTAATCGAAAAGAAGGCATGACTTTCGAAAATATTGGCGAAAAAGCACCCCCCTCTTTAAAAGTGCAGAGTTGAAGGTGAGGGAATTAATGCTATCAGCCATTTTTTCGATATTTGTCGTCTGAAGAGTCGAGTTTCATAATGGTATCGATCTCGTTAAAATACGTCGCCTCTGTCGAATGTTTTATGCTGCCATACAAACATACATATATACATCCATGCATACCTATATACACACATTTAAACCAACAGGTGAGATTTATATATAGGAGTAGTCACACAGGCCATTAGAAAAGATTTATCTTTAAGAAAAAACGTCTGGTGTTCTCTGGCGTCTAAATTATAGGAAGTCTCCCCAGATTTCTAATACACTTCACGTTTGCAGATGAATTTGCATTATCGCAACAGCCGCTCCCTTATTATTATTATTATTATTATTATTATTATTATTATTATTATTATTATTATTGTTATTATTATTATTATCAAACATAATGAAGCGCATGGTCAGAGCTATAGCAGAAAAAATAGCTGGAGAGAAGATCTAAGGTATGTTCTTCCAGGATGTAGCAGAAGTGTAGATGAAAGATCGCGGCAATGGATAATTTTTTTAAAAAATTAAATTGTCACCCCAAACAATGCGCATTGCCACTTTGGTGTAGGGGCTACTATCAGGGGCAGCAACTACTGGGGCACTATGTTGTGATTTGGGCAGCAATATGTCGGTTCACGTTACACTTGAACTTCTGCATGTCAGTACCGTTAGGGAAGCAGGGACCTGGAATGAAATTCCAGAGTTTAGCGGTTCTGGGAAAAAAAACTACTGGAGTAGAAAGATCTTTTACCTCTAGAGATCTCTACTGTGTGGGGGTGAGATTTAGATGCCTGTCGGGTTTGTCGAGGGTGTCTACGTCGTGGGGGCACAAGTGCCTGCAGTTCGTCAGAACATTCACCATAAAAATACTTGTAGAACAGGCAGAGGGCTGCAACGTTTCGTCGATGGGGCAGAGGCTTAAACTTAGATGCCAGTTCAGGGCCTATCAGATTGGCGACTCTTTTTTGGAACGTTTTCTAGGAGCGAGAGACTAGTAGCAGATGCACCAGCCCAAATATGACAACAATACTCCATACATGGGCGAACGGTGGCCTTATAGAGGTACAGGATACTTTCAGGTGTCAGTGGTTTTCTAGCACGGTAGAGAAAGCCTACCTTTTTCGCAGCGGCCCTAGTAATGTTTTCAATATGATTGTTCCAACTCATGTTTCCTGTGAACGTCAGGCCACGCAGTTTGAAAGATGTACTCTCAGACAGGGAGTCACTGCGCATTGCTATTGGTGGCAGAGAAGGTTTCTTGTAATTATTGAAGTAAACCAGTTTAGTCTTGGCAGGATTGAATGTGACCATCGATTTATGTCCCCATTCCACTACATATTGGAGGTCATCCTCTAGTGTTTTTGCCATTACTTTAGATATGTGCTCATTTGTTTTCCTCTCATGCCTAGTGTCTGATGAAGAACTCATAAGCCTTTGTTTGTGCAGCACAGTAGCAGTCATAAGAAATACGACTGTTCAAGAAAGTGATTCCAGAAGAAGATGTTGTTGTATTCTGTTTGATTTGTGAAAAGATTTCTGAGTCAGTTGCAGCAAGTATTACTGGATTGGTTCAGAAAAAGTATAACAGAAGGCACACAGGGCTGAGGATACACTACGAGGTCTGTAAGAAGTTTACGATGACGTGTGCTTGGAAGTCATTTGAGGAGGTGGGTGATGAAGTGAGTACAAGTGAGAATGGCAATATAGACATTTTAATTGTCATGACAACTGAGCAACTGGATTATATAATGGTCCGGAGTTGTCAGTAATTGACAAGTGCTTAATCGGTGGAAAGATCTCGTTTCTAAGAAACATTAATAAAAACCAAAATTAGGATCATTAAAATTTCCTTATTAGAAGTTTTCGAACAAGCCATTATCAAAAATGTCTCAGATCGCAACATGTGGTATTTCGTATAATCTAGGGAAATACTGGTCTCCTGAGATTTTTAGTGCTTTCAACCTTTTCAATAGATTCGGCAAATGAATATGTGTTATGTCAACAGTCGTTTAACTTTGATTTCTTATTAGAAATACAATTAGCCTTCATTTAAAATTGGGTAACAATAAACTTCCAGGAGGTTTTTATGCTTATTGTATTCATTCAGTGTTAATTAATGTGCTCCTTCTTTTGACGCTTCACAGCTGTTTCTCATGGTGCCGGTTTGTGCCGACACTACATTCTTGAGGGGGGAATATAGTTTCAGTTTTTTTGATTTCATGTGATAAGTCTTCGTTTTTTTTTCTTTGTTATAGTTTCTTTATGCCCGGTTACCAATTGTAGCACATGTGTATAAGTCTTTGCATTGAATGATTTTTCGTTTTTATTATTAATGGGATTCGGAAGGATGGCTTAAAATCCATCCTTCCGATTCTAACGTTAGTTTCTAGTGCTCCTAATATTATTGCTACAACTTTTAGTTTCTTCATCGTTCACATTCCATTAAACATTATTATTATTATTATTATTATTATTATTATTATTATTATTATTATTATTATTATTATTAGATCTCGATTTGGTCGGCATTGACAAGGTCTCAAAAACTGGCAGATTGTAGACTTTTCAGTACCCTGGAACAGGAATGTGAGAGAGAAGAAGAATGAGAAGTGGAGCAATTATGCTCCATTGGTCTTGGAGATAAGGCGTATACACGCGGTTAAAACACAAATAATCCCGGACGTAGTTTGTACACTAGAAATAGTATCAAGTCTTCTGGAAGGACAATTGAAAAAATCTACACATCTCCGATATTTTAGGCGGCCTTCAGACCTCTGCAATTATAGTTACCACCAACATCCTTAGGAAACACCTTGATCTTTGAAGCTCCTGTTTTGAAGCCAGGATTAAGGGAAATCCTCTTGAAATAAATCCCATCCCTTTCCAGGGAGACGTTGATAAACGAAATTAGAATTATTATTATTATTTACTCACGAGGAGTAGTCAAAAAGATCATCAAATATTTCTCTTGGATAACAACTCATGATGGTGTCTGGAGTGTGAATAAAAACAACTCTCCCTATATTTCCAGTACTCTTCACCTCCTTCAATAGCCTTTGCAGATGAATTTACGTTATCACAGCAGTCGATTACCATTGATTTCTTGCTGGCGCCGACCATTGGTCTTCACTGGAATTTGGGTGGTAAACAGACTAGAGCTTACTCTGTTCTGTTTTTCCAGCCTCCTTGGCCCTCCTCATTTGAATGAATGTGAGGGAGACGGAGAATGAGAAGTGGAACAACTATGCTTCATTTGTCTTGGAGATAAGGCGTATACACGAGGTTTAAACATAAATAATTCCGGTAATAGTTGGTACACTAGGAGTAAGTATCAAGTCGTCTAGAAGGACAATTGAAAAAACTACAAACCCCCGACGGTTTAGGCGGCATTCAGACCTCTGCAATTGAAGGTACACCACACATCCTTAGGAAAACTCTTGATCTTTGAAGTTCCTGGTTTGAAGCTAGGATTAAGGGAAATCCGCTGGAAATTAACCCCATTGCTTTCCTGAGAAAGGTTGATATACGAAAAAGCTTAGGTAATAGCATTTTAAAGCTTATTGCCTCCTATCAGAGCAATATATATATATATATATATATATATATATATATATATATATATATATATATGTGTGTGTGTGTATGTATGCATATGTATGTGTGTAAAAGCTGTTATAATGCATCTAATTAAATACGAAATTAAGATACATGTATACCTATTTTTAAAAATGTTAATAAAACACAATATACATACACCCACAGACATATATATATATATATATATATATATATATATATATATATATATATACATCCACACACATGTCAATATGTTCATTTATTTTGCATGTACATTGTTTCAAGCAAATGGGCACGAAATTGTTTAGGATTGTATGAAGATCAACTAATATTCCACCTCCCATTACTTTTATTGCCATTGAACTCGAGGAAATCACCCATTTTTCAATCAATCGATTGATTTACCGCTGTAGTGAGCGACTCCTTGATATAGTGCCCCAATTTGTTTGTGCACAATATATTATAGTTTACATAACACTGTAGAGGATGCACTGTTCATTCAATAAAATTGTACGTAAAATATGGCTTTATTCAAATGTTAAAATGCAAGAGTTAAGTGTAATGGTTTAATTTTGCTCTAAGCACCAATATTTATTTCGAAAGTGTGTCTGTGGTATCAAGAACCAACTGTTGAGTTTATATCATTATTTTAAAATAATCAGTTGATTTAAACCTACAAATGGCAAGAGTATGGTTCAATCCTGTTCTAAACACATACATTCATTATAAACATGCATTTGTGTTATCAAAGAACCAACTGTTAATATTTTGAAATGATTTTAAATATTCACTTAAATGAAAGTAAAATGTACAAAAATCAATATTATTATTATATTGTGCCTTGAAATTAAAAACAATATATATTATGATACATTTTCAACGCGGGTCTTTCTAATAAAATATTACATTTGATATATAGAGTTTTTCCTTTCTGCTTATTAATGGCACTTATGGCGTTAGCTTGTATATAAGTGTGAACGTTAATAAAAATCAGACTGTCTTCTTCTGATTGTTTTCTCTCTCTCTCTCTATCTATATATATATAGATATATACACATGTTTGTATGTATATATATATATACATATGCACACATGTTTGTATGTATATATATATACACACATGTTTGTATGTATATATATACATATGCATATTGTATGTATATACATATATATATATATACATATGCATATATATTCATGTATATATAAATATACATATATACATACATGTATATATAAATATATATGTATATATATTTGTATATGTATACATATATATACATGTTTGTATGTATATATATATATACATATACATATATACATGTATATACAAATATACATATATATACATGTATATATAAATATAAATGCATATATATATATTTGTATATTTATGCACACACACACATATATATATATATAATAATAAAACTCAAATGACCTCGTAACATGTGTTGTAACCCAACATCCGGTTTACGTCTTCCGGTTGCGTATGCATACAGGAATATTCACCTATAACAACGTAAACAAATAAACACAAATCGCTACTTTTGCAGAATTTGACCTGCGCACTGAAATATTAACGTTATTATTAAGAAATAATTATTTAACATGGGAAGGGTGGGGATGTTTTGTAACTATTCTGTATTGCACGTATACTGTCGCAATTTTCTTACAAATAAATCAACTTGGACCCGTTGATAACGTATTGTTTTACTGTGTACCTTTTTAGCGTCCCATTTGTTTTTTCCCGTTTAAATTATCTAAATAATTGTTAATACTTTCTGCATTTTTTACATCGTTCATTTCCGTATTCATTTAAGTTATTTTAACCAATGTTTTTTTACAAATAGATCTAGTTTAAGCGTGGATCACCATGAGAGGATTTTACAACGTATTGTTTTAGTGTGTACGTTTTCAGCGTCCAAATTTTTGTATTTTTCGCGTTTAAATTAAAAGATATACCAAAATTTGAATAGTGCAGATTTACATGTAAGTATGGCAACCCACTTATAATTCAATGGCTGTAAGTTTTCTTTTTCAAAAATAAACAATTATAAACAGAACGACTCATAGAAATCTATCTATATATTTTTTTCATTTTAATATACTTTCATAGAAATGTTTCTATTATGTCACACAAACTAATTTCTTTACGTCACAAGTGTTATCCTCATACATTAATTCATTAGCTAATATAACATACTGACATGTGTGTGTATCTGTCTGTCTGTGTATCTGTCTGTTAGTGTGTCTGTGTGTGTACATTTCCCTACGAAATAACTCTGTCAATTTAAGTCTACAGACTCGAAATTTTATATACATGTTACTGAGATTTTGGAAAACTGACGCGATCGGTTTTCGGCCAGAAATTTGGCGATTAAGAGGTAAAAGTTCAACGATTTCACATTTGAGAACTCCGAGAATTTTGGGTCCAAACACATAAAATTTTATATATAGGTTCCTTGGATATGTCTAAACACTTCAAATTTTATATATAGGTTCCTTGGATATGGATCTTACTAACTTGATTTGAGCCCAAAACAACAAATTTTTAGGTGTCAGAATAGGGGCCAAAGTTAAAGAAATTGACCGTTTTTTTTTTTACTTTTTCATTTTTTTGTTTGCTTAACATACACTTCCAAATACACAGACAACGCCGGGAACCCATGCTAGTATATCTATAAAAGTGAACATGTTTTAATTTCTGTGTGCCTGTGTGTATGTGTGTGTGTACATTTGCCTACGCAATATCTCTGTCAATTTTAAGTCTACAGACTCGAAATTTGATATACAGGGTACTAAAATTTGGTAAAATATTTGTGATCGGTTTTCGGCCAGAAATTTTCCTGCTAAGGGGGCAATGTTCAAAGACTTGACCTTTGAGAACGCTTCCAAACTCCTCCGACAATTTTGGGTTTAAACACGTGAAATTTAAGAAATAGGTTCCTTGGACATGGATATAACTTAATAACTTTTTTGCAGGTGTGTGTTGAGCAAAAAAAAAAGTGGTAGTAGGGAGGCAGGCTAGTTATGTACGTTTAAATTAAGGCTAGACAATCGAAAAAAGGGGATACTTTTCGAAAATATCGGGGACAAAAGCGACTGCTCCATGTAGAAAAGTGCCCAGTGAAGGGTGAAGTAATTACTATTTTTAGCCAATTTTTCGTTATTTTTCGTCTGAAGCGTAGAGCTTCAAAACGATACTGATCTAGTGGAAATATGTCCCTCTGTAGAAAGTCTTAGGCAGACATGCAAACATAGATACATACATTTATATATTGGTAGCTCAAATTTTCGACCCAAACCGATGAAAAAGATTGCCCTATCTCTGATTACACTTTATGTAAAATTTCAAATGTTTAGACCAAAGATTATCTGAGTAAATTTGGTGGAGAGCTCAGAGCTCAAATTTTTTGTAACTTTGACCCTTATTATGACCCGTTAACGTTTATGGTTTTGAGCTCAAATCAAGTTATTAAGTAAGATCCATGTCCAAGGTACCTATATCTAAAATTTCAAGTTTGTAGACCTCAAATTCTCAGAAGAGTTTGGTAGAGTTCTTAAAGATCAAATCGTTGAACTTTGACCCGTTAACATCCAAATTTGTGGCCGAAAACGGATCACATAGATGTTCCCAAATCTCAGTACCCTGTATATCAAATTTCGATTATGTAGGCTGAAAATTAGCTGAGTTATTGCGCTGGAAAATGCACACATACACACATACAAACAGATATTCAGGCACACACCCATTCACTTTTATATATACTAGATAGATATAGTAGCAGTTCCACCCGGCTTTGCTCGGTCCCTATGTACTGTTCATAAGGTTTTGTGTATATATATCTATATATCTATATCTATATATCTATATCTATCTATATATATATATATATTATATATATATAAATATATAATATATATTTTAATATATATATATAATTATATATATATATATATAATTATATATATATTAAAAAGTGTGACTATGAAAAGTAATGCCTTTCTGTATAATTGTCTTACTAAACTACCATCGAAAAAAAGAAAGGCATACATTTTCATTTTTATAGATATACTAGCATGGGTGCCCGGCGTTGCCCGGGATTTTGAAGGTGTATACTGAGCAAAAAAAAAATCATTTTTTTTTAATTTGCCCCTATTATGACCCGTTAACATTTATTGTTTTGGACTCAAATCAAGTTATTATGTTAGCTCCATGTCCAAGAAACCTATATCTAAAATTACAAGTGTCTAGACCGATAATTGTCGGAGGAGTTTGCTAGAGATCTCAAAAGTCAAATCGTTGAACTTTGACCGTTTATGCGCCAAATTTATGGCCAAAAACCTACCACATCGATTTCCCCAAATCTCAGTAACCTTTATATCAAATTTCGAGTCGGTAGACTTAAAATTGACAAAGTTATTTCGTAGGGAAATGTAAACACACAGACAGACACACAGTAAGACAGACAGACAGATACACAGACGCGTTCACTTTTATAGATATACTAGCATTTCAGCCCGACGTTGCCCGGGTGTTTGGATGTGTCTGTTGAGCAAAAAAACAAAGTGGTAGTAGGAAGCCAGGCTCGATCCCGTACCGCAAGAGAGGGAAAGGACGGGGTAAAACCTAACGTTTATGTTGTTACGACCACTGCCAAAAAGGAAGCGGCATTTTTTTAAATTAAGACTAGAGAGTCTAAAGAAGAGGATAACTTCAAAAAATATCGGCGAAAAAAGTACTCCCCCTTGTAGAAAATGCCTGGTTGAAGGGGAAAATATTAATGTTTTTAGCCAATTCTTCGATAGTTGTCGTATGAAAGATCACACTTTAAAACAATACTGATTTTGGTAAAATCCGTCGCTTCTATTGAAAGTTTAAGGCAGACATGCATACAGACATATATAAATCCATTTATATATTAGTAACTAAAAATTTTCGACCCAAACTGATAAAAAAGCTTGCCCTATTTCTGAATACCCTTTATGTAAAAAATCAAATGTCTGAGTAATTTGGAAGAGACCGCAGAGGTGAATTTTTTAAAGCTTTGGACCGTATTATGACCCCTTAAAATTTATTGTTTTGGGCCCAAATAAAGTTATTAAGGTAGATCCATGTCCAAGGATCCTAAATCTAAAATTTCAAGAGCCTGGATCCTAAATTGTCGAAGGAGTTTGGTTGAGTTCTCAAAGGACAAATCGTTGAACTTTGTCCCCTTAATCGCCAAATTTCTGGCCAAAAACCGATCACATCGATTTCCCCAAATCTCAGTAACGTTTATATCAAATTTCGATTCTGTAGACAAAAAATTGACAGAGTTATTGCGTTGGGAAATGTACACAGACACAGATACACAGATACACAGACATGTTCACTTATATATATATATACATATATATATATAGATAGATAGATAGATAAACAGATAGATAGATAGATAAATAGATAGATAGATAGCTAGATAGATAGATAGATAGATTGGATGCAATATATAGTAATAATTTAAAAATGTATATAAAAAAAGACTCACACGTCACCAACGAGAATCGAAAACAAAATGTTCAGCTCACGTTACATTTTGCCTCTGCCGTCAATGACTGGGTTATAACAACATGTTCGCTGCAAGGCTCAAAATTAAAACATGAACCAATAGCGACTACGTTATCCATTTCTAATGCTGGCGTTCGACCTTCACCTGGCAAATTTCATTTTTTTTTTAATTTTCACATTTTGCACCAATTATTTCGGCTAAAACCCAAATATAAAGTTTTGCATGGATTCAAATACTTTATATCTGAAGTTTCATGTCTGTAGACAAAAAAAAAAACTCTAAGAGGAATTTGGTAGGCAAAATTAGTTAAAAAAATATATATGTATACATAAATATATATGGAAACCATTTTGTGTTTACTATACACTTTTTACGCAAATATTCTGCAATAATAAATCATGTAGAATATCAGCATGGATATAATTACACGTAATATTTAACTAAAGGTGATTATCCCATCAGAAAACCAAAGCAACTAATAGGGAATTAATTAAAATGAATGTTTAAAAGAATATGCAAATTAGCTAGATCTTTTGCTAGTGTATGCAATTCCACAAGCCGTATATAAGAAAACGGCATTTTCTTTTAAAAAAAAATAGAAAAAAAGTGTTTTTAATATGAATATAACTACACACAAAAGAAAAACGAATTACTAGGAGTATAGATATATAGATTAAACAAAAGTATATACGTATACATAAATGCGTATTTAAACAATTTTGTGTTTCTAGTAAACATATTACGCAAATATTATGCAAGGATAAATCACGTAGAATATCTGCATGAATATAATTACACGTAGCAGTTAATTAAAAGTGATCATCCCATAAGAAAACCGAAAAAAACTAATAGGGAATTAATTAAAATGAATGTTTTAAAGAATATGCGAATTAGCTAGATCTTTTGCCAGTGAAGACAATTCCACAAGCCATATATGAGAAAATTGTATTTTCTTGTTAAATTAATAGAAAAGAGGGTTTTTAATATGAATATCAATACACACAAAAGGAAAAAAGAATTTATAGGAGTATATATATATATATATATATATATATATATATATATATATGTGCATAACTTTTTCAATTGCTTTGTTGCGGATTAAAAAATATCAATGTTTTAATAACTGTACGGTAGAAAAATGTATCATCAAAAGACTGTTTCAAGGTTAGTCATTTCCCAAAATCTCATTCGAATACATGCGATATTCAGGAAGTCATTTTATTTATTATCCAAAAATTTATACAAAATAATAAGCCGATTGACACAGTTAATATACATATATATATATATATATATATATATATATATATATATGTATGTATATATATATATATGCTTTATTACTATATACATGTATATGCACTTATTAGGATATATATATATATATATATATATATATATATATATATATATATATACATACATCTATATACACAACCGCAGACACACCCACACATACACACACACACACATACATATATATATAATGGATATATTTAATCTGCATTGAAATTCTAAAAAAAAACAAATAAAATTCCAATTCGTCTCAAATGAAAAAAAAACATATGTAATATTACACTCTATCTTTTTCTTCCATATTAATACAATGTCTTTTGCTTTCTTGTTATTTTCCTGAAAATTTCTACAGAAATTATATACGTTAAAAACAAATATCGATTTACATGCAGATTGAATTCTCATTTTTAGGAGGAAATGGAATGGCATTTCAACTTGCGGTTGGATATATTTTCACGATTACAAAATGCTATTCACATATTTAACGTTCTGATAATTTTAGAATAAATGACATTAGTGATGGGGCGAGTCTAATATTTTTCCAATTCTGATACAATTTCTTATTCTAATTCTAAAATCGAATAGAAATTAGAGTCGGTCGTATAATTCACATATATGTTTAAGTGGCAGTTTTAGTCATTTACAACTGTTTTAAAGCTTCACCGCTCACTCATATTTCGCCCAAATTTCAAACAATTATTACAGTTTATAGATCACTTTCTCAGCTATATTCTAAAAAAAAAAATCATATTTCGTTCAGTAAAACAAAAGTTATGATGACATTACTGGTATTTAAAATCGTAAAAAAACCGGAAGGATGTGATCGATGTTTTTTTATGACTGATTTCCATAGCGACCACGTCACTTAAGCGACTCCTGTTGCTACTAATTATTGTTGTCGCGAAAGGAGAAGTAACAGTTGAGAGAGACAGAATAAAAGAATGCAAGGGAGATAATTGGAGGATTTTATTAAAGCAGACGAGTGCCGTACATTGTTATTATATATTTGTATATTACGTTTAAGCGGGCAAAACAAAAAACAAAAAAAAACTGAAATTAAACAAAGAACAAGTTAATTGATTGTAAGCCTAGACGAATCATGGATTGCAATAGAAAAATGCGAGCATGAAAAGTTATATGGTTAAGCCTAAACATGGGAAAGGTAAGGACTAGTTGTTTAAACTGGAAAAAGAAAAAAAAAAGGATATTCTAGTAAAAATATAATAAATTTATTACTTAAAATATTGCAGCATAAAGAAGTTTGTTAAAATTCAATTTATTATATTATATAATCAGTTCTTAATGCTGCAATATTTTAAGTTAGTTATTTATTATATTTGTTATTAAAATATCTTGTACCTTTTTTTTCAGTTTTAACATCTAGTCCTTTACGTTTCCATGTTTAAGCTAAACCACATTAGATTTCATGCTCTCATATTTCTATTGTAATAACGAATTTTTAAGATATATATCATTGTTTATGACGAAAAACTTCCATCTGAATATCCTTTTTCTGGATCGTTTTACCATTTCCCTATTAAGTTTTCAAATCTTAATCTGAGAAATCTATGTGGTTTTGATTTCTATATGAAGTCATGATTATTTTAATGGGAATTTTGTTGGACGTTATCGTATTTTTTCTTACATTTTCACCACTGACAACGCATACTGAAACTTTGATGTAGGGGGCTACTATCAGGGATATAAGTTGTAGGGATACTTGTTGGGAGTTGAGCAGCAAGATATCTGTTCACATTACACTTGAACTTCTGCGTGTCCGTACATTTGGGGAAGATGGAATCCGGAATAGAATTCCAAATTCTAGCACTTCTAGGACAGAAACTATTACAGTTTAAGCCTTTTTTTACATGTAGGGATCCCCAGTGTGTAAGAAGCGGAATTTTGCTGATTTGTATGTTGTGTGTAGGGGTGTAGTTTAGGGGGGAATTTTGCTGATTTGAATTTTGCGGGTTTGTCGGGATTATTGACGTCAAGGGGTTACAAGTGCTAGTATTTCGTCGAAGTATCCACCATTAAAATTCTAGTAAAACAGACAGAAGGATAAAACGTTTCGTCGATGTGACAGAGGTTGAAGCTTAGATGACAGTTCAGAACATATCAGGTTAGCGACTCTATTTTGAACCTTGACCAGAAGTGAAAGACTAGTAGCAGATGCCCCAGCCCAGGTGTGAGAGTACTACTCCATATATGTGTGAATGGTAGCTTTGTAGATGTAAAGTATATTTTCAGGCGTAAGTAACTTTCTAGCACGGTAGAGAGAGCCCACCTTTTTCGCAGCATACATGGAAATACTCTCGATGTATCTGTTGCAACTAATGTTCCCTGTGAACGTTTAGCTGAGGAGATTAAATGAAGTATTTAAGGTAATGCCTCTTTAACCAAAACGTTTGATGGTTGAGGAAATTTCGTGTAATTATTGAAGGGAAAAAGCTTAGTTTAGGCAGTATTAATGTGACCATTCATTTTTGTTTTCATTCTACTACAGATTGGAGGTGTTCCTTTAGTGTTTCTGCCATTGCTTTGGGCATATGCTCATTCGTTTTCCCCTTGTGTCTGTTATAGAGCGTAGTGTCATAAGCAAATATACCCATCTCAGATAAAATTTTATCAGGAAGGTCATTTATTAATATTAGGAATAATAAATGTCCAAGTAACGCTCCCTGTGGTGCACCCGTATGTATATTGTGTAAATGTAGAACTGTCGAGAACAATATTAATTCTTCTTTTATTTATGAAAGATTTAGTTAAGTTTAGTATTGATCCCGTGATACTGTATGATCTGATTTTTTTGGGAAGACTATCGTGGCATAGCTTTCAAATGCGTTAGATATATCAAGACTAGTGCCCTACCTTCCTCCGCTTTGTCAGTGTATGTGATATACGTTTGAATATTAGATTTAGGACAACTGCTGTAAAACGAGCTTTCCTAAATAGATTTTTTATTTTTATTTTATTTATTTTTTATTGCATTTTCACCCCAAACAAGGTACATTGCCACTTTGGTGTAGGGGGCTACTATCAGGGGCAGCAACTACTCTTAAACTTTTGCATGTCAGTACAGTTATGGAAGCAGGGATCTGGAATGGAATTCCAGTGTCTAGCGGTTCTGGGGTAGAAACTACTGGAGTAGAAATATCTTTAACGTCTAGGGATCTCTATTGTGTGGGGGTGGGATTTAGCTGACTGTCGGGTTTGTCGAGGATGTCTACGTCGTGGGGCACAAGTGTATGCAGTTCGCCAGAGCATCCACCATTAAAATACTTGTAGAACAGGCAGAGGGCTGCAACGTTTCGTCGATGGGGCAGAGGCTGGAGCTTAGATGCCAGTTCAGGGCTTATCACATTGGCGACTCTCTTTTGAACCTTGTCTAGGAGCGAGAGACTTGCAGCAGATGGACCAGCCGTAATGTGACAACAATACTCCATACATGGGCGAATGGTGGCCTTATAGAGGTACAGGATACTTTCAGGTGTCAGTAGTTTTCTATCACGGTAGAGAAAGCCTACATTTTTCGCAGCGGCCCTGGCAATGTTTTCAATATAATTGCTCCAACTCATGTTTCCTGTGAACGTTAGGCCAAGCAGTTTGAAAGATGCTATTGGTGGCAGAGAAGGTTTCTTGTAATTATTGAAGGAAACCAGTTTAGTCTTGGCAGCATTGAATGTGGCCATCCATTTATGTCACCATTCCACTACAGATTGGAGGTCATCCTCTAGTGTTTTTGCCATTTCTTTAGTTATCTCTTAGTTATGATGTTGGTCGGTTAGAACTTTAGCAGTTGTAAGGTGATTGACTAGAGCTTGGTTAATTATGAATTAAAATATTTTGGCGAAATATCATCTTGTGTGGTATCAGTATTATTAGAGGATATGATATGAATTAAAAAGGGCGTTTTTCCTATTATACGAACTCATGTTTAAAATAGATAGAAATTATGTTAAATGATAAACTTATGATATGTTTAGTCTTAGTTTGTTAATATATGCAATCGTCTTTATTAAAATGAACACTATTTTAAAAGCTTGTTTTCTTTTTATTTAATTCTAATTTTAGACCCATATAAGAGTTTGCAATTTATTTTTTAAATAAAATATTCTGCTACAAAATGATGCGGATGATGAGAACATGTACAGACAAGTTTAACTTTGTTTAAAAACAACCATTCAAAGATGTCCATCTGTAATTACGACTACATGTATCTAATCATTTCTATTTTTTAAAAATATTCTTCATTTAGAAAACATGCCGAAATTTGCTAGATTTATTTTTAAAAATATATATATCTTCACTATAAGGATATATACTACATGACTTATTCAAAATAGGCAGTGGCATCTTAATCGATAAAGCAGCTTTGACTTATGATCGCTGTAACAAGGTATTTGCTGCAGCATAAAATTTAACAACGGTCTGTCTCTTTAGCGAACTGACTTACAGTGCGGAAATACGCGGCCCTTGGCTATGCCACATGTGCGTATAAGAAGGAGCGTGTATAGTGACAGCAGAATGGATTACTATTGTATATCTCGAAGATTATCTTGGCCCACCAGAAGAGTTTTGATTTACTAGACGGCTGCTGTGAAGAAGAAGGTGTAGAAGGTCGGTCCGGTGCTGAGCTACTGTGAATTGCTCGGTTTTCTCTCTGTCTTTATTGCCACCGCAGGAGTGAGCGCAAGAGTAAGCATAACTGCTGTAGAACAAATTTGCCAAAATCCATGATGTTGGAACGTCAGAACTTTAGCAGATGTAAGGGTATTGAGCAGAAGATCGGTCCGGTATTAAATACTGTGAATTTATTGGCTTGTGGGTGTGTTTAGTGCTAATGCAGTAGTGAGCTCAAGAAGAGAATATAATGCCGAAAAGAAGTCAACATTAAATATTTTGTATGTCTCATTGGAATGTTCCAATACGTTCACGTTTGCGCGTGTATAAATAATTCTGAAAACGACTACACTTATCATGGAAATATATTTTTGAATCCAACATCTTTAAAACACTAAATAGTCAGATATTCCTAATGTTTCCATATAATAAACCAAATAAACTATGGTGTACTATATTACATTATGTTTTTTTAATAAACATATATTTTAATTTTTTTCATCCGAAAAATGGAATGCCATTTGGAACGTAAGGGAATATTATTTTTGATCGGGTCTAACAGGAAACTATGGAGATTAATCAGCGAGTGCATGTACACATTATATTTAAAATTCTGCTTGTTTATTACATTAAGGAAGGATACAACACAGGAGGATTTCAAAAGTCTAGTAGTCCGTGAGTAGAAGCTCTTAGAATACAATTTTTTCTTGCATTTAAAGATATGAATGGCGAAGGGGAGAGCAATTTTGCAGCATGTCGGGTTACTCGAAATTATAAGCTTCGAAAGGATACAATGTTACGAGTTCTTCCGCTTACATTCTATAAAACTATCTGTGAAACAATTCAGCGTTATAAAACTGCGGCGATGGCACAGTGATTTAAGTTAATCCAATAGTGCGGTGCGTTTGCTTTTATTCTTGTTCACTGTATTTTAATTATATCAGATTCTGTTAATAAAAAAAATAGTGTTTTCTGAATAATGTTTTTCAATGTAAATATTTTGTATGCAATAGAAATTTGACAACAATAAATGTGACAAAAGTAGATTACGAAACACACAGATTATCGAGTGGATTATTTGAATGAGAATTTAACCCGTTCAACACTGGTTCGTTTGAACAGGTTGTGATTTGAGAAATTCGATAGAGAAATTATTAAAATAAAACGATATGCTTTCTATTGAAACTGTGATGTGCGCCAATAATGCAAAAAGAAAACAAATGTTTGTATATATTCTAGGTTTATTAAAAAGTCCGTAGCATTAACAATTACAAGAAACAAAGCCGACTTGTAGTTTGTTTCGTCCAAGTTCTTTCTGAACAAAACTCCTTCAAATCAACAAATGAATGTAAAAGTTATCAACAATATCTGAAACCGTAAATATTTTATTATAGCTTCCTTGTATTCCAAGACGCAAAAAATATTATCGGAAGTAGTTAGACTATTAAATTTCGACGAACGATACCAAATAAATGAAGATTTCTCATTTCTGTGACGCCTGACTTCATATCATCTTATAAGCAAATCTGTTAAAGACAAGAACCTATAAGAATGAGAGCATCAAGAATAACTACTGTGAGTAAGTACTTCATATCAAAAATCCAGTTATTAATGTTCATGTTAACTGTTATGTAAAAATGTCTGACGAATAAACGGAATTAATGTAAGAACAACATGAAAATAAAATGAAGAAGAGGAATGGCGAAAATTGCACTTACTTTCAAACACTTGAACGACATTTTTTGTGCGACGAAGGAATTTCATACAAGTAAACTTGGGAATCCTAAAAAGCAAAAAAGAAAACAAGAAACATGAATGTACATCAAAAACTTCTTATCAGTAAAATCAATATAATAAAAAGAAATCAATCTAATAAGTTGTACGATAATCGAATCTATTAAGTCTAATTTTTGTTCTGCACTTTGGACTTTAGACAGCTTTAAATAGTATTTTTATGATCGTGTTCTGTGGCGAAGAAGTGCAGACATATATTTACGCATGAAAAATACGAGGTGACCTTAACAAATACAATCACTATTATTTTATCATGCCTTGTTAGATTGTGATTTAAAAGCGGAAAGGATATTCTGTTTTGTAATGTCTAGGAGATGAATAGTATTTATACGGACTTCTTCCTTTCTCCTACGTATTAGCGCACCATATCTAATATACAGAGGCATGTAAAAACAACAACATTAAACTAAGGGAAGTAGTAAAACCTAAAAACGAATATTTCACTCGAGCTTTACTTCCGCTTCTACTAACAAACTTATTTTCGTGTATAAGCGTTCTATGCGATCCCATAACTCTGCATGTAAGATTAGCAGATACAACCCAAGTTGGTCTGGAAGCGGTTAGATCCAATATATATCTATATAACTATCTATATATCTACCTATCAATATATATAAATATGCATACATACACACATACATATCTATATATCTATAAAAGTGAAAGCGCCTGTATCTCTGTCTGTTTGTCTGTGTGTGTATCTGGGTATCTGTGTGTCTGTGTGTGTACATTTCCCTACGCAATAACTCTGTCAATTTTTGGTCTACAGACTCGAAATTTGATACATAGGGTACTGAGATTTGGTATAATATTTGTGATCGGTTTCCGGCCAGCAAAATTTCCTGTTAAGGGACCTATGTTAAACGACCTGTACCTTTCAGAACTCTACCAAACTCATCTGACAATTTTGGGTCTAAACACTTGAAATTTTAGGCATAGATTTATAGGAAATGGATCTACTTAATAACTCGATTTGAGCACAAAACAATAAAAATCTAACAAAATTTAATAGTATCTAATAATATCTAGGTCAATGGTACGATATATTGTACTCTGTAAACCATAGTATATTTTGGTCATGTGCAAATATCGTAAATCAATATTCATATGTTTTATATGCTCTCTGAGAAAAGTGTTAGTTTCTTTATAAAAGCCGTAGTCACTTCTACCGGGAAATGAGGGCAGGGTTGTCGGAGTGATCTTTCTTAATGAAAACTTTCTATTTTTTCTAATATTATCCTGTTTCGTTTTTTTTTAAAAATCATTATAACGAAATTACGGATAGACAAAATAGAATCAACAATGTTATATGGGGGATATATAATTCTAGTAAGACTAGCCCGAGCTGACAAACAGCGACTGTGTAGTTAAATATTTAAGCCTAGAGTTTAAAACGATACATTATAAACATTCATTTTCTATTAATTGCGCATTTTTCTTAAATATATTTATGTTAATTTATGTTATTTATGTTAAAGTTTACATAAATATTTACCCTCATGTTTTGATTTGTTTATGATTTCTATGTTAATTTATGTTATTTATGTTAAAGTTTACATAAATATTTATTCTCATGTTTAGATTTATTTATGATTTCTATGCTAATTTATGTAATTTATGCCAATGTTTAGATTAATTTATGTGATTAATTCTAATGTTTATATTAATTAATGTTTTTTTCTGCTAATGTTTAGATTACATTCTTTTATTTAAGCGAGGGTTTCTATTAATTTATGTTATATATGTTAATGTTAGATTAATTTATGTTATTCATTCTCATGTTTTAATTAATTAATATTATCTATGTCAATGTTTAGATTAATTTATATAATGTATGCAAAAAAACCGACAGTCAGCGAAATCCCACCCCACCCAATAGAGATCCCTAGATGTAAAAGATCTTTCTACTCCAGTAGTTTCTTCCCCAGAACCGGTAGACTCTGGAATTCGATTCCAGGTTCCTGCTTCCCCAACTATACTGACATGCAGAAGTTCAAGTGTAACGTGAACCGACATCTTGCTTCCCAAATCCCTACAGAGTGCCCCAGTAGTTGCTGTCCCTGATAGTATCCCCCTACAACAAAGTGGCAATGTGCCCCGTTTTGGGTGAAAATGTAAAAAAAGAAATATGTTATTTATGCTAATGTTAAGATAAATTTATGTAATTTATGCTAACGGTTAGATTAATTTAGTTATTTATGATAATATTTAGATAAATGCATGTAATTTATTTTAATGTTCAGGTTAATTTATGTTATTCATGTTTACGTTTAGATAAATTTATGTTATTTTTGCTAATGTTTAGATAAATTTATATCATCTATGTTTATGTTTAGAGTAATTTATGTTATTTATTCTGATGTATAGATTAATTCATGTTATTAATTCTAATTTTGGATTAATTTATTTCATTTACGCTAATGTTTAGAATAATTTATATAATTTATGCTAATGTTTAGATAAATTTATGTAATTTACGTTATGTTTAGATTAATTTATTTTATTTATGCTAAGGTTAAGGTTAATTTATGTTATTTATGCTAAGGTTAAGGTTAATTTATGTTATTTATGCTAAGGTTAAGGTTAATTTATGTTATTTATGCTAAGGTTAAGATTAATTTATGTTATTTATGTTAATGTTTAGATTACTTTATGATATTTATGTTAATGTTTTGATTAATTTGTGCTATTTAATATAATATACAGTGACTGGGCAAAATTTCTTAGCTCAATTCCTAATACCTACTCAAACTATAACGTTATCCCGAACCTAAACAAGCATAAAGTTTAAAAAAACATGGAAAAACCTCAGGTAAAGTCCTCATCCGCACTAACGCTTTTCTAACAAGCCTCCCCACAAAACCGCTTCTACTGCATGCCCCTAAATCACTTTGAGGAGTGTAACTATTCATTAGATATATAACCTTTACAAACTAACCCTGTAACATTTAATAACCACGCGGTGTCGCAGAAATACTTGGAGTAGGAGCTAGGCGCGGAGCAAACCATCTCAGGGCTGATGGACCCAGTAGATCACACGTCTAGGAGAAGGAAAACTCTGAAAATCAATAAAAGGGGAAGGAGGCTTCTCCAGTCTTGGATGACAACCTTCTTAGAGGTAGTGACTCAAACAAATTACCGGTCTGCAAACCTAAATTGCTTAAGGAGTAGATAGACTCTGTCTATCGCCGGCTTTCATATTCCTTCTTTGCCTATTAGTCAGGCGCAGAGACACTATCACAAGTGAATCGACAAAACACTTAGTGGTAGATCTTGTTTCTTGTCTAGGGATATAATGCCGTTCCCCCACTCCCGACACATCCCACCCCTCATAACTGCGCACTTTGGAGTGATTGAGTACCACGCATGCCTGTGCAATAAGATTGGGGTGATTTCCTTTTGATAGGCTGAGGGTACTGAATTGACGGTTCCTGGCTGATGTTTCCGACTGGAAGTACATGAGCCAAAAATCAACAGCTGTATAATATCGGGATGTTTGTAGTGCCATGTCGCGCATGGAAAGGGACCCTGCACTCATCCCCGATGGGTTTTCCCGGGGTCACAGTCCTAATTGAAGGAAGGTCCGCTAATGGTTTATTTGTGTTGCATGTCTGATATTGTGCATAACCTCCTGTTCAGCTCCCCCTCACCTAACTGAAACTCTTTAAAAACATGCTGACAGTACAATAAAAAAATAAGCTTAAAAAAGGCCTAGGGACAAACAAATCCAACTCGCCTCCTCCCTTGGGCCTTGCATTCTCTAACATTCTTTGGCTTTAATGATCACCACAAAAACTGGCTTGGATTCTCTACTCACGCAGATGCAGTGGGCAGCACAACACATAGTTTTGCTATATCTCACTCCCTATCACGAATGATTACGTTTCCAACCCGTTTCCCTGATAAGCAAGAACAACAAGCATCACTTCTAGATCTGTTTCTGACTACAGTTCCCGAGGATTGTACAACAAATGCCGACAGCCCACTGCAGTGATAATGGTAGAAATCGTCCTAAATTCTAGACCCAAAACTGAATAACCAGTGCTCAAAAAAACGAGATATTATAAAAAGGCTGACTGGGAAGCCATCAGAGATCTTATCAGAGATGCCCATGGGGAAATATTTTTTCTCTTCCTGCTGAACAGTCCGCAAATGAGACCACAGAATGGTTCAAAACAACAATGGAAGCACATGTTTCCATGCGGAAATTTTATAGCAAGCCACACTCTTCCCAATGGTTTACTTCGACTTGCGCAACTGCAATTGCTCAAAGGCAGCATGCATACCGCAGATTTAACCGACATAAGTCCAGTTCAAACAGACAGAAGTATATAGAAGCTAGAAGTAACGTTAAGAAAGAAATAGCGACAGCTAAGAGAGAATTTACTGAAACCACTCAAAAACGCATCGAAGCACAAAAATTAGGAAATCGTGACTTCTGGAAAATCTACAACAGTGTAGTAAATAATGAGCAATCAACAATTCCCCCGCTAACCAACAATCACCAGGTTGTTTCCTCAGCAACCGACAAGGCTAATATGCTTGCCAGCCGGTTTGCCTCGAACTCCACACTGGACCCTTCCAACCACCCCCTGCCTGAATTTCCTTTGCGGACAGACGCCACGCTAGACGATCTAAAAATCACCCCAGCTCAGGTACACGCTATCATAAAAACCTTGACACTTCAAAAGCATGTGGACCTGATCTCATCCAAGCTGTTCTATTAAAAAAGTGCTCAGCCGAAGTCGCTCCAGTTCTCTCCAAACTCTACAACAAATGCCTTAATGAATCATGCTTTCCGGGCTGTTAAAAAACTGCTTCTGTGGTACCAATATTAAATAATTCTGGCGAAAGAACTGACCCATCAAATTGTCGTCCCATTAGTCTCCTCCCACTTTTCACCAAAATATTTGAGACCATAATTAATCATGCTCTAGTCCGGCACCTTACACATGCTAAACTTCTGACTGACAAACAATATGGATTTAGACAAACCCGTTCCACAGCTGACATCATCACTGTAATCTCTGAACGTATATACCATTCCCTGGGCAAAGTGAGGGAGGGCAGAGCGGTAGCTCTAGATATATCTAAGGCTTTTGACAGGGTATGGCACAAGGATCTCCTCAGGAAAATTAAATCATACGGTATCACTGGTGGAATACTTAACATAATTAAATCCTTCTTAGATAAGAGAAAATCCAGGTTGTCCTCGACGGGCGTACATCTAAACAGTGTAATATAAATGCGGGAGTGCCTCAGGGGTCTATCCTTAGACCTCTATTGTTCGTAATATTTATTAATGACCTCCCCGACAAAACTGCCTCTGAGATGGGTATATATGCTGATGACACTACACTCTATAACATGCATGACAGGAAAACAAATGAACACATATCTAAAGAAATGGCAAAAACACTAGAGGATGGCCTCCAATCTGTAGTGGAATGGGGATATAAATGGATCGTCACATTCAATGCTGCCAAGATTAAACTGGTTTCCTTCAATAATTACAAGAAACCTTCTCTGCCACCAATAGCAATGGCCAATGACTCCCTGTCTAAGAGTACATCTTTCAAACTGCTTGGCCTGGCGTTCACAGGAAACATGAGTTGGAACAATTATATTGAAAACATTGCTAGGGCCGCTGCGAAAAAGGTAGGCTCTCTCTACCTTGCTAGAAAACTACTGACACCTGAAAGTATCCTGTACCTCTATAAAGCCACCATTCGCCCATGTTTGGAGTATTGTTGTCACATTTGGGCTGGTGCATCTGCTACTAGTCTCTCGCTCCTAGACAAGGTTCAAAAAAGAGTCGCCAATCTGATAGGCCCTGAACTGGCATATAAACTTCAGCCTCTGTCCCATCGACGAAACGTTGCATCCCTCTGCCTGTTCTACAAGTATTTTAATGGTGAATGTTCTGAACTGCATACTCTTGTGCCCCCACGACGTAGACACCCTCGACAAACCCGACAGGCAGCTAAATCCCACCCCCACACAATAGAGATCCCTAGATGTAAAAAATCTTTCTACTCCAATAGTTTCTTTCTCAGAACCGCTAGACTCTAGAATTCGATTCCAGGTTCCTGCTTCCCTAACTGTACTGACATGCAGAAGTTCAAGTGCAACGTGACCCGACATCTTGCTGCCCAAATCCCAACATAGTGCCCCAGTAGTTGCTTCCCCTGATAGTAGCCCCCTACACCAAAGTGGCGATGCGCCTTGTTTAGGGTGAAAATGCAAAAAAAAAATAATATGCTAAGGTTACGGTTAATTTATGTTATTTATGCTAATGTTTAGATTAATTTATGTTATTTATGTTAATGTTTAGATTACTTTCTTTTATTTATTCGAGGGTTTCGATTAATTTATGGTTAATGTTTGGATTAATTTATGTTATCTTTCCTTATATCATTTATGCTAATATATAGGTTTATTTATATCATCTGTTTTAATGTTTAGATTAATTTATGCTCTCTATGTTTATGTGCCTCGTTTGGGGTTGAAATGTAATAAACACAATTATGTTATTAATGCTAATATTTAGATTAATTCATGTAATGTATGCTAATGTTTAGATTCATTTATTTTATCTGTGTTAACGTTTCGATTGATTTTGTCATTTATGCTAAGGTTTTGATTAATTTATGTTATTTATCCTAATGTTTAGATAAATATATGCTATTGATGCTAATGGTTAGATGAATGTATTATTTATGCTAACGATTAGATAAATTGGTGTCATCTATGTTAATGGAAAGATTAATTAATGTTATTTTTCTAATTTTGAGTTTAATTTATTGCATTGATACTAATGCTTAGATTAATTTATATAATTTATGCTAATGTTTAAATTTATATAATTTATCTAAACATTAGTAATTTATGTTAATGTTAAGATTTATTTACGTTATTTCTGCTAATGTTTAGGTTAATTTAATTAATTTATGCTAATGTTCATATTTATTTATATTTCTTATGTTAATGTTTCGTTAATTTAATTAATTTATGCTAATGTTTAGATAAATTTATATCATCTTTGTTTATGTTGAGATAAATTGATGTTATTTATGCTAATATTTAGATTAATCTATGTTATTTATGCTAAGGTTTGGATTAATTTACGTAATCTATGTTAATGTTTAGATTAATTTATGTTATCTATGTTAACGTTTAGATTAATTAATGTTATCTATGTTAATTTTTAGATTAATTAATGTTATCAATGTTAATGTTTAGATTAAATTATATCACCGTGCCTACGCTAACTACCCGCTTTCTTGTTTTCTGCCACATCTTTTTATTGTGAGAGGGAAATAATGTGAGAAAACAAACTTTTATTATATAGAATATTCTTTTAAATTTCTCTACTTATCTTTCTTTTTGTTTTTATTTTTGTAATTTTATTGAACATTTTTACTTCATCATGTATCCATCATATTGTTTCTTCATCAATCATTTATGTTGGTGCTAATCGATTTTCGTTAGCTTGCATGTATACATATCTGTAGGTATACATACACACACATATGCAGATATATACATATATATATATATATATATATATATATATATATATATATAAACATATATATATGTCTGTGTGAGCGTGTGTGTATGTGCGTCGTTCAAAACAGCGGCACTCTTGTTAAATACTTAGCCTCACAGTTAAAAATATGATAAAGATAGATATGTCCATTAATTATGCGCTGATTCCATTAGTTTTATTTACCTTATTTTTTTTTTAAGATTATTGCCTTCTAGAGAAAATTTAGGATGTTATTTTAACATTTGAATGTACCTTCCAGCCAATTAGATTCTAATTAATCTTGGACTATGTAATATGAATTTATGCATTAGATTAATCACATTTGTTTCTTTAGACTTTACCAGTATTTGTAATTGATTTTTCTTTCTCTCGAGCCTGGACTTAATTTGAAATTTCCTTTGACCTAATACTCTCTGCATTTTATAAAATTTCACAGGATTTCTTGAGTTTTTACAACGGAATCACTGCTTATCAAGGACCAAAGGCTACTCGCGGATAAGTTTTTATGGATATAAGGTGCTAGTGTAGTAATCATTAATGTAGATAATATAGAAATTGAATTACTTAAAGTAACGGTTCAACAAGAACGTGTTGACATTGGAATTGAATGGCACTATATTGGACTCGGCCTGGAAGTAGACTAGTGGCTACTCGTGCCAATCGCTGAAAATTTTAATAAAGAAGGTTTGTTCATGGAATCTGCGTTTAAATTCACGCACAGTTGGACAATTGAGGGAAATTGTTGATAGCGGTTTTATCTTGTCGAGTGTTTTTGAAAGTTTTCTTATCTTTTAGTTTTTAGTTTCCAACTCATGTGCTAAAAAGCAAAAGCTACAGACGGTTTATGAATAACATTTTGAAAACTTCGAAGAAAAAATATTCATTGCAACTCCATGGAATAAGGATATTTTTATATTCAATGTCGAAAAAATATACTATATTTTGTTTACAGAGTTTGAATCCGATGTTCTTGTATATATATATATATATATATATATATATATATATATATATGTATGTATATATATATATATATATATATATATATATACACACGCACAATAATTTTAAAAAAAACCTTATTGAAACGAAGTGGTTGAGTTTCATATCAAAGATTCTTATTATTCTAAGCAAGACAAAGTATACGTTAGAAAATTAATCTCCTTAACCTATAGGGTTTCGATATCTACCATCTCATCAGAGGAGAGAAAATATTTTCAAATATTTATAAAGGTATGTACCCTATTTGCTAAAGTCAGTGAGAAATGGAAAGTCAAAGTCAAAATAATTAATTAATCAGAAGTCCTGTAGCAGGAGTATTTGAAGAAAAGGATATGAAAATTGTAGATCCAGATTGCGTGTAAAATCTTTGGTGGACGTTCTTTACCGCAATTGGGTAATAAGATCAAAGTTGTATATTTGGTAACCTGCATAGTTAAGTAGATATCTTAATAGGGCAAGTTCTTGTATAATTTTTTTCTTATATAAATATGTTTATAAATAAAAAAAACATTATTCTGAAGAATATATATATATATATATTTATATATATATATATATATATATATATATATATATATATATATATAAACAAATAATATATAATGTAGTACAATAATTATCTAAGTTCCAAATATTGGACTCAAACAATGTAAACGAAAAAAAAACATCAACACGATGATCCGCGTGTAAGGCAAAAATAAACTTACTAATAATAGTGGAAAAATTACAAGTATGAAAATTAATATGATATTAAAATGAGAGTCAAGAATGGAAAAATAATTGTTTTAAACATTTAAAAGGACAGGCGTATAAACAAGTATAAAATAAAAATAAAAATGTAACTATAATACTACAAAAATTTCAAATAATTATTATAAGTAAATACAATTTCAGCTAGATCATAATTTTCAAAACGAGAATGAAAGGCAAAACGCGTCGGTTATATGAACGATGTAAGTTGCCCCAAATGATGTTTTTCTAAGTTTTATAAAGAAATATATTATGTGTACGTGACTGAATATGCAACAATAACACACTTTTGCAGATTTGTTAGTCTGGATGAAAAATAGTATTTGAAATGGACATCTTTTGTAAAATTAATGAATGACCAACTGAAAAAAAATGATATTTGGAACTTGAGGAATTATATATATATATATATATATATATATATATATATATATATTGGGACGATTAAACCTTTTCTAATTTGTTTTAAAATTGTCTTTCCTCTTCGAACCAGTGAGAAAATTCTGCAAAATATATTCTTTGATGAACGAATGTAAAGTGTCTGGTGGTTTCTTTGGTCTATGGCATTCAATGAAACACTTGTAAGACGCGGTCACTGAAACACTATGAATGTGAATTAAGTGACGGTTTCTGTTATTTTGTAATGCTAAATACATTTGTATAATGTTTTTTCTTTTTCTGTACGAAGGTTCTTGCGGGTATTTTATTTAGACTGCAATAGGAAAAAAGAAACGAGTCTCTCTCTCTCTCTCTCTCTCTCTCTTTCTTTACCTTCTCCGGCTGTTACAAGAACGGTTCCCATTTTCTTGTAAGTGACAAAAACATTAGATAAGAGAAAATGCGATTAGGATAGGCTAGGATTCGAACCTTGTAATCAAGGTTCAGAAATAGATTCTGAAAGCAATTTCGCATTGTTCAGTTTCACATAAAATAGTTTAGATGTTTGTTGTAAAAGGAACTTTAATTGTTCAATTCTTTTTATGAAAACCGAATTAAAATAAGGTCAGTTAGAGAAGAACGAACAATAGCAATTTAAAACCTATTGAAAAATAAGTTCGGTCGAAAATGGGTTAGTAAGAATTCTTAGTCTGCAAAAATGGTTTGGAAACATGTGCGAACCACGAATGTTTAAGCCACGTGGGTCGATCACGTTGACAGACACACGTATGACGCCAAGGCAGAAATGAATTTTCAATATAGGAGCTAGATTCAGACAAAGAGAGAGAGAGAGGGTCCAGAGTCGAGTCCGGGTCGAATCAGAGGAGGTCCCCCTTAAGAAGCGAAGGGTTAGAATGTTTTAAACATGTAGAAACAACTTTGAATTCCTGGATGTCATCATCATTTCGACCGGTCAACTGGAATAAAAATACATCTCATATGTTTGTAACTGCCGTCCTCGTGTCATAATTCTACCAAATTTAAGGTTATGTGAAATCATCGTTATTAATGAACTTTTATAACCGATCTTAAGTAATGTGTATCTCCATCAAAAGTAATGACTGTTCCCTCATGTGTAAAAGAACTGATCACTCTCCCTCAACTCGCCTACGATATATTTAATAAGAAACCACCGACTGTAAACTGTATAAATGTTTCTCTTCTCTCTCTCTCTCTCTCTCTCTCTCTCTTTCTCTCTCTCTCATCATAGTCTACCTTGCATTACATGTACCCGTTACATGTCTCCACCATCTATACAACACATCGGGAAGAACTTGTTAGGGACGATGTTCTACATATGGGGTACCACGCAGAGTGTAACTGTTATTTGAATATATTTCGGTCTGCCTCTCTATTTCTTTCTATCACTTTATCAAGTGTATTTCATTTAATCGCCAATGTTTTTTTCTAGAGCATTTTGTAGAGTAAACCTTTTATTTACACTGAAATCAGTAAAGAAACAACCCCAAATACAGGAAATCTACACAGGTGTCTAACCTTTTATACAGCTAAGAGTAAATGAGAATTACAGGCATCCGCATACACAAATATAGACACACAAAAACACACATATACACGCATATGAGCACCCCCCCAAACAAACCCCCATATATATATATATATATATATATATATATATATATATATATATATATATATATATACATAAAGCGAGACATAGTTTTCTAGAGATAAACTACTTATTAGAATACTACACAAAAAGGTTTTAATACAATTCCCGCCATGCAATAGTGTAAGTGTTTTAGCAGACGAATTCGATCCCTGCATCTATATCAGAACTCTATAGTGCAGCCAAGCAATCAGGCACCTCAAACCGGGATTATTTCACGAAGCAAGCATGTTCGCGTTCTGTCAGTCATTATTTGATAGAGGCCTTAAGTAATTCGCAACTGAATTTCCCGATCGCCCATACTGAGAATTGAACCTTAAACCTTCAAGAGAATATTACTTTTACAATAGAATTCTTTTCGAGTTTTGGAACCACTGCAGCACGCGTCCTCAAATATTCAGAGACGTACTTGCATTAAATATTTTAAAAGTCAAAACTCTAGTTATTATTGGGTCATGCCGCATGTAAATGGCCACAGAGAACAACAGCCAGGATATTTTGGCAACGTTACACATATTTTTTTTGGCATTTTTACTTTTTTCTCTATATTTTATTTCTCTTATCTATATTTTTCGAGTATTCATTTTTTGAATTCACTGAACAATCATTTCCTCTTTCCCTTCATTAAAAAAAAAGAAAATAGAAACAAATAACAGATAGCAGATTCTTCACACCATGCAACCTCTACCCACAAGTTTGTAATCATCGGGTTTACTCCAAGTTTTATTGGCTCGAGAAGTTGCGAGACAGGTCGGCAATATATCAGGTCTCCATTCCGGCGAGAGCAAAACGCACGCTATCAAACCTTGCTCGTTGGCATTTCGCCACCGTAGAAAGAAACATCGTAAGCTACCGATCCAGAGGTGGGGTAGGGGAATGCAACAGTAAGGGGTATGTCAGGCCAATCGGATCCTGGGACGTCCGAGATTGACTTTAATAAAATTAGTGCGGTTTTGCTGATGCAAGCAAGGGAAAAGTTCCCATAGTAGCTTGGCATCGGTCTCTTTTTCCTCTTTTCCCGTGTTGGTCATCTAAACTGCGTCGGGTGAGTCAAGCGTGATGTGCTATCGTTTGTTTGCTCCGATGCAACCGGTGTTTGCCGTTCGATTTGATTACATGCGATGGGCAAACGGGAAGACGTCCAAAACAATTCTAAGACAGCGCATGATCTGACTACAAGAAACATAACTAAAATAGTTTTTCTTTTTATTTGCCTTTTTTTCTACTTCATTTTTGAACATTGGTTGCCAAGAAGTCGGCAAGGTTTGGTTGTTTTGTATTTGTTGTTTTACGGCAAATCAACAGTTTTTTATGACAAATCAAAAGTTTCCGGGTTTGTATGCCGAATCCAGTTGATATGTTGACAACTTAATCTAATCTGTCTATATATCTATAAAATCGAGAATGTGTGTTTGTGAGGATACTTCTTAACCTATAGAATATTCAGACACGCGGAAGACTTTTTAATCGGTTTTCATTCGGAATAAAGGGACGCTTAAGGTCAAATTTGAAAAAAAAAACAATTGCTACTTGGTTATCAGCGGATTTTTATCTGTCTGTCAACTCTTTCACGACTGTGCATGCCCAGATGGTTGACATTATGCTTAGAAAAATTGGTTTAAAATCACTTTTAAAAGATCGTCTCAATTTGGTCTAATAGTTACAGTTATTTACTTACTGTCCTTAAGGTTTGGTTTCTATCTAAGACCGAGTATTCTTTTTTTATTTACAAGAAGTAAATTGTTTATCAAAAACAAAACTAAGAAAAAATACTAATATCTTGTTAACTTTATTTTTATAGAAAGTTAGCATTATGTTTAATACCGGGAAATCTCGGATACATCTAGTATTTTTAATATATTTATTAGAACATATCAACATAATAAACCCTCGATAAAAAATACAAAAAAAAACAGACTAACTAAAGAAAATATTTATGATGAACACAAAAAAGTGAACAAAATAAACTATTTATTGATGAATTTAATAATCAAACAAGGAATCAAGACAGATAATTACTAAAGACGTTTTCTACGATAAATTGTTTTGGGTAGTTTTGTAAGACTCAAACCATCGTAGTTCACCTTCTAAAAAAAATCTACTTTTTATTTTGCTAATACTTTTCAACAGTCTTTAAAGATTATAGGAATGAAAGAATTAAAAAAATAATAATAAAAGTTATATTTTTAAGGAGGATCACTTTTCTGAAAAACTCTTTAGATAAAATTAGCACCAATTCTGGGCCACGTTTAGGTCAATATTATATAAGCGTTAGCATTTTGTAAAGTTTGATCACAAGGGAGAGAAGGGATCGGGGTGTATTAAGTGTCAAACACTTTGAAACACGTCAAAACATATCAATATTGGGGAAATATTTAACTTATAACTCGCTTATTTGCACATTTTTTAAATAAGATTTTCTCTTAAAAGTTCACACTGTAAAATATTAATTAATTATTATTTTCTGGTATTTTTAAGGCTGTATTAAAAAAAACTATAGAAAATGGGATAATGCACGCACACCTATTTAATTGTTTTCTTGTTTTCCTTTTTTGTTTACGGATCATTATCGATTGACCACTAATCTACAATAGTATAACAAAGAAGCACAGAAATATTTTTTTTTAAGGGCGCTTTGTTACTAATATATCTAGTAACTCGATCCCCCATATTGGAATCACACAACAATGTACGGACGTGAAAACATATCGGCCACTGATAACAATACGGATTTTATTAAAAGAATGCAGTCAAAAAATTAGATTCATTGCTCTTAGATTAATAAATGAACAGCAATTTATATCAGAGGAGTGCGCGTGTGTTTGTACGGCACAATCACGTTGACACAGCGGTTCTCGTCAGATCACCGAGGTTAAGCAACGTTGAGCCTGGCCAGTACCAGATGGGTGACCATTTGGGAAGGCAAGGCGCTGTATGTACGGTGAGGTAAAATACCAGGCTGAGAAGCTGGCGCGCTCTATGCTTTTCTCGAGCGTAGATGGGACTCTCTTAAGCCGTGGTAGGCACCATATCTAGTAATGACGTCACGAGAAGAAATACCCTTGATAGCCCTGGCGAAGCAGCAAGTATTCAGCTACCAACAAGATATGCATTCCACAACAAACTGAGTTCAATTTCGGCTGAGGCCGCGCTCGGTGAATATTGTTTGTGTGCAGATTCGCTAGGCTATAGCATCGAACCTGTGATACGGTGATATATATATATATATATATATATATATATATATATATATGTTTTTTCAACCGATACATACGGATAATATTGGCTCCGCCTCGAAGCTCATTTTTTTATTTACTTAGAAATCGCCCTTTTTAATTTGTTTGGACGTATATAACATTTTTATTTATTTATTATTTTTAAAACAGTAATATATATATATGATGGGACGATCAAAATAGTTTCCCATTCCGATACAATTACAAATTATGTACTATACTCCCGGTTCGGATACAATTAGTGATTCTGAGTCTTAATAAATATCCAAGCACTATACTATAAAATGGTAATGTTGTCTCGATTACTCTAAAACCCATCTGAAATGTTCATAGATTTTATCAAACGTAAACGCATACGTGTTAGAGAGGTGATCTATAGATTTTAGTATTATTCGAAGTTTAAATTATACAAACATTTATTATTTATTATAGTGACAGATTTGAATTAAACCAAAATCAAAATGAGAATTATTAAAGGAATCGTTTATGGTATCGGAAAATAGGGCCAATCCTTCCGATTCTAATAACGATACCGATGCAAGACTTTCTCTGTTTCCGATTCTCACTATATATATATATATATATATATATATATATATATATATATATATATATATATATATATATATATATATATATATGTGTGTGTGTGTGTGTGTGTGTGTGTGTGTGTGTGTGTGTGTTTCAATGAATGTATATCAAAACATGGGCAAACGGCGATGGATTTAGTTTAAATTTCTTGACTGAATTGGATGAGCTCAGCCTGACCTCATTTTGTTGCATTTTTTTAAAAAAATTACTCAACGCAAATTTGTCTTAAAAGCGGGATTCGACTGCGTATGTGTTTAAATGCTGAACATCGTATTAAGTTCCAAGTACCATTTTCCGGACGCGCCCAACCACAGCCTAAGTTGATTATGATACAATTCATCGGCGCCTACTTTTTCGGATCGTTCAACATATTTCGTTTTGATTTCACACGAAACCTATTGGTTGACGGCCAACTTCGGATGAAAAACGACGCATTTGACCGCACCGTTGTTTTATTTGAGATTTCTTTCACTTTTCATACTTCTGGATTTGACCTAGGTCGTTTTTAATTAATATTTATCTCGGTCATCAGCGTAGGCATGCCAAATTCCGTGTTCAAAATCACGCGAATATTATTTAAGTAGACGAAAGATCCGCATATAAACCTATCAACATCAATATTTTTTGTATTTATACATTTCATGCAAATTATATATAACTTGTGTTTGACGAATACGTATTATCTTTCTGATTTTACTGATGGATAAGATTCAATATTTTTCCCGAATTCGATACAATTATCGATTCCGTACTAAATTCCCGATTCCAATACAATTACTGACACCGAATCCGATTCCGTAAACTCCTTAAATATTTAATTATAAAATGGATATTCTTTTCCCCTTATCGTAAAGACACGCCTGAAATGTCCTCGTATTTTTCTCAAACGGAAAAACACATTTGTGAGGGTATAATCTATAGATTTTAGTTTCATTTGAAAGTTTAAATGATTTTATATTCATTATTTTATTATTACTACTAGCAGCAGAACGTTTTGTCTTATACAAAGTCAAATAAAAAAAAGATAAATAAAAGAATCGTTTTGGGCACCGGAAAATAGGAATATTTTTTTTTTGATTCCGATACCGATCCCGATACACAAAAAGGTCCGATTTTTCCGATTTCCGGTTCCGCTTGTGATTAAACGTCTCACCATTAATGAGGTTTTATTAGTCGTATTATTTGATTCCTGAAATAATGTTTTCTATCTTGAGTTATTATTTTTAATATCGGTATATATCACTATAAACTCACAACGCCAAATTGAAGATCCATTGCTTAAACCGACAAGGTACCTGTTGCCTGACTGGGAAGCCATCCAAAATCATATCACAGATAACCCAAGAGTAATTAACTTTATCCCTTCCTGTGGAATTGTAGTGAAATTAGGGTACTATTTTTTAATGCAGCTATTGAGGCACATATGCCCACACGGGATTACATATAGTACGCCATTTTATCCCCAAAAATAAACATGTATTTGTGCAGTTGCGATTTACCAAAGGCAGCATGCATTCCTCAGGTGAAGCCACATTAGTCTTGTTTTTAGTGAAAAGGGTATATAGAAGCCAGAAGAAAATGTAAGAGGGAAATAGCCGCAACCAAGAAAGGGTACAGCAAAACCACAAGAGAACACATCAAAGCTACAGTCAATAATGTGAAAATCACATTACGTTCGGTAAATCTTAAAAAATAATAACACTTCAAAGGCGTGATTTTTCTTCCCTGCTAGCATATCAAAAATGCTCTAGTTCAGTTATTCCATTTCTTAAAAGTTTAACAAATGCTTTGCCGAATCTTACTTTTCTTATTGTGGGAAAATTGCTTCGTTCATACCTGTTTTCAAGAACTGTGGCGAAAGAACTAAATCACGTGATTACTGTTCCATTGTTTCTCTTTCTCTCTTCGCAAAAAATAGTTGAGGATTTTATGAACAAAGCACAAGTCCACTATTTTGTAAATAGTAAACTTCTTTCGGAACTGCTTTTCTAAAGCTTATTAAAATCTATGAAAATATGTTATTTCTGCCTTTGGTTATATAAGAAATACAAAACAATGAAATTAATTGTGTTAAAAAAATAATAATATAATACTTTTCCATACGTTTTAATATAATTTTAAGTTTCAGTTTAAATACAAAAACGCATTTTATCCAGTTTTAGCAGAATGTAAATAAAACATAATATTTTCTAAAAGTTATCGAATGAATTTAACACACTTTTTTTATTCTAAATAAATTTTGATATGATTACCTATAAGAATATGCAAAATTAGAATACATTTAAATAATATTTTTATAAATTTAAATAATTTCATTTGTATCATGAACTCGTACATTATATATATATACACACACACACACACATATATATATATATATATATATATATATATATATATATATGTGTGTGTGTGTGTGTGTGTGTGTGTGTGTGTGGCAAAGACCAAAATCATGGTATATAAAGTTGTCTTGCTGCCCACTCTTCTCTATGGATCGGAGACCTGGACCACATACAGGAGGCACGTACAAACCCTGAGACGTACCACCAAAGATACCTCCGAAAAATCCTCAGAATTAGTTGGAAGGACCGACGAACCAACGCCAGCATCCTGAGTGAGGCTGACATTCCCACTATCACCGCTACTGTTGCTCAACGCCAGCTCAGATGGACTGGTCATGTTGTCCGAATGCCGGATCTCCGCCTCCCAAAACAGATTTTCTACTCTCAGCTTGTTGAGGGAAAGCGTGCCCAGGGTGGCCAAAAGATGAGGTATAAGGACAACATCAAAGCAAATCTAAAGCGGTTTCACATGGACCTTGAGACATGGGAGGACGTGGCTGGGAGCAGGTTGGCATGGAGGAGCACTGTCCACAAAGGTGCTGCGCTTTATAGTAGTGACCTAAATCAAGCTGCTGAGGATAAACGCAAGCACAGAAAGGACAGATTATTAACCAGACACACCACACCCCACCCCACCACCACTACCTTTATCTGCCCAAATTGCACAAGACAAATTGGGTCTAGGATTGGGCTCTATGCTCACCTGAGGACCCACAGAAGCCACAACGGAGGACAGTCTTACTCGGACACGAGTGACCGCCGATGATGATGGTGTGTGTGTGTGTGTGTGTGTGTGCTTGATTGAAAAGCAGAGACAACACTTGTTTTTCTTCTTTTACAATCATTTTTTTTTTCTTTTGGAAGGACTAGTTCCCGACCATTCCTTTCGACTGTAAAAAGAAAATTGCCGTATTCGCGAACGTTTTCGACGTCATTGGACAGCTGAAATGGCCAGAATTTTTATAAAAAAAACACACTGCCATTTTAGTTGTCTCATACTGTAATGCACGCCTCCCGATCATTGAAGCCTTGTTAATTCGTATTAAAAAACATCCATTAACCAGGCCAAATATGAAACTTATGGTAGGCTTACATGCTTATCAGTATTTTAAGTGTTGTAAACGCATTTAATTGTCTCTCTATTCAACTTACTATTTTAGTTTGTTACTTTTCATCACTCGCCTGAGGACGACTAGTGGAGGATGGAAACGTTTACGAATACGGAAAATTTCATATATATATATATATATATATATATATATATATATATATATATATATATATATATATATATATATATATAAATTCCCGTTCACATACACCTTTCAGGATAAAGCTAGAACCCAGTGGGTTTCGATGTACTGCATCTCAGCAGTGACGTGCTCCGTCACTGATGAGATGCAGTACATCGAAACCCACTCTGGGTCCGGCGTTGTCCGTTGTCGATGCGATTGCTCGATTCTATCTAGTTCTGGGTTCTAGCTTTATCCTGAAAGGTGTATGTGAACGGGAATTTATATATCTAGCTATAATCTCCTCTTAATGTCTAATATATATATATATATATATATATATATACATATATATATATATATATATATATATATATATATATATATATATACTAGCATTTTCCCCCGGCGTTGCCCGGCTGTTTGGAAGTGTATGTTGAGTAAAAAAACAAAAAAAAACAAAGCGGACATTTTTTTTAATTTGACCTCTATTATGACCCCTTAACATTTATTCTTTTGGGCTCAAATCAAGTTATTAAGTTAAATCCATGTCCAAGTTACTTATACCTAAAATTTCAAGTGTTTAGACCAAAACTTGTTTGGGGAGTTTTGTAGAGTTCTCAAGGGTCAAATCGTTGAACTTTGACCATTTGACGCCAAATTTATGACCGAAAACCAATTACAAAGATTTTCCCAAATCTCAGTACTCTGTATATAGTGCATTTATAGTCTGTAGACTGAAAATTAACCGACATATTTTGTAGGGAAACTTACACAGACAGACAGACAACCACACACACAGACAAAGTCACTTTTATATATATATATACACTAGCATGGGTGGCCGGCGTTGCCCGGGTGTTTGGAGGTGTATGCTGAGCAGAAAAAAAAAACACGAAAAAACGGTATTTTTTTTAAAACTTTGACCCCTATTATGACCTGTTAACATTTATTGTTTTGGGATCAAATCAACTTATTCAGTTAGATTCATGTCCAAGGAGCCTATATCTAAAATTTCAAGTGTTGAGACTCCAAATTGTCGGAGGAGTTTGGTAGTGTTCTCAAACCGTTGAATTTTGACCCCTTAATAGCCAAATTTCTGGTTGAAAACCGATTACACGGATTTTCCCTAAATCTCAGTACTCGGTATATCAAATTTCGATTCTGTAGACTAAAAATTGACAGAGTTATTGCGTAGGAAAATGTACACACACAGACACGTTCACTTTATATATATATGTATATATGTATATATGTATATATATATATATATATATATATATATATATATATATAGGTAATACACGACATAAACTATGCTTTATCTCATTATAAATTTATTTCAACCTGAAAACAAGAAGAACTTGTCGAAGATTTGCTCTTTCGTGTTGAAAAAATATCAATAGTAGTGTTTAGCTAAGTTTGTGTCGCATTTATCTTTTAACATTTATGTATATTCAGCGATGAATTGAGCTCTACTACTTAAGATTCCCTATACAAACTGGTTTTTTCTTTTTCAGATTAAAATTCTCTGCTGTCTCTAATCAGCCAGTCATCTTTCGCTGCTGCTAATATTTTCTTATTCGCTCATATGTTACAAATGCCTGGGACGCTATCTTTTACCAAGTTTTTTTTCCGTTTGTCTTTCTCATATCACTATGTAAAGTTCATTAGGTTCGTTTTGTAAGCACGTGTCTTTAGTGACAGCATAGTCATATATATATATATATATATATATATATATATATATATATATATAATACATATGCCAATTAAGCAGCTCAGAATATTTCGCGTTCTATCTACACAGATCTGTCAGGCTCATATATATATATATATATATATATATATATATATATATATATATATATATATATATATATATATATATATATTCCTTAGAAAAGTAGCAGGAATTTTTGGAGGTAAACAAATAAATACATTTTTATTTATCTATTATTTTATTTTTGGAAAAATACTCTGCGAACATAGTTTAAATGGTATTAACGCTCGTCATCATAGGTTAGCTGTTCTATGATTTGAACCTCAGAGGATATGCACTATGGTCGAGGTCGTTTCCAGTTACGCGAGCAGCTCTAGGTGTATCAGAATTTTTGTAGGAGTTTTTGACACCCCTAACACGAAACTGCGAATAAAATATTAAAAAAACTGGTAATTTTCAATTTAAAAGTGGGTTGTTTATTTTCTTTATGGATTATACTTCCAAAATAAACTATTGAAGTTGTTTTAAAAGTAATAGAATTTTTATTTATTTAATTTTTTTAAAAAACAGTAATGAAATTATTTGAATTGTACGAGCTCAGTATATTTCAATTTTTAAATTTAAAAATCTATCAAAATTTTTCAATTGATTCAATTTTTACGATATTTACAGGGAAAATGTGAAATTTTATGCTCTTTCCAATACACCGATTATAATATTTTAGACAAACGTTGTTTTTCTTAAATTTACGTCCCACCAATTTTCAAGTGTCTATTAAAAAGTAAATAATTAATTTACTCACCAAAGTTTTATATATCACAAATTGAAGATAAAAGATGAATAAATAATATATTCAAATTTAAAACAAAAAAAAATAGTGTTTTTTTAGAAATTTACCTGTAAAGTCCGAAGTTTAAAACCTTTTTTTTTAAATAATACGTTGTTGCTTTTTTCTTTTCTTTTTTTTAAAATGGAACCGAGGTCCTTGTTCATTTAATTTAAAAAAATAGGACTTGAATTACATTCTTCACAAAGTGATAAGCTTGGAAAGACAGGGGGTTGAATTAATTCACGCCTCCCATTTTTAAATGTTTATTAAAAAGTAAATACTTAATATACTCACCAAAGTGTTATATATCACAAATTGAAGATAAAAGATCAATTAGCAATATATTCAAATTGATAGGAAAAAAGTAGTGTTATTTAGAAATTTACCTGTAAAATCCGAAGTTTAAAACCTTAAAAAAAAAAAACACGTTGCTTTTTTTTTGCTTTTTTTAATGAAACCTAGGTATTTGCTGCTTTTATTGAAAAAAAAATAGGGATTGAATTACATTTGTCGAGGAGTTATAAGCTTGGAAAGACGGGGTGGAATTATTCCATACTTTTGACGAAATTTCTGACACATCTAGAGAAGCAACTAAACGACGTTTAGCGCCGATTACATCGTTTTTAAATTTATGTCGACCTTTTTTGACATTTTATCGATAATTGAATATATTTATTAGCGGATCTAGTTGACGAAAACGTTAAGTTATATAAGGCCTCGTGCCGTATTTGTTAACACACTAAACCATAGCACATATGCACTGACTTTCGATTGCTAGAACAGCAAGTTACGCTGACGAGCAGTAGTACCGCGAAACAAGTGTTCGTAAATTACTTATATATATATATATATATATATATATATATATATATATATATATATATATATATATATATATATATATATATATAGTTCTCTCTGGTTGCATGCATAATTTCTGGGGTCAGACTACATTTTGTCCACACAGCCCTTAATGAAAAACTTTTTTGAAGACAATGACTTTATAACATATGTATATGTGTGTGATGCTTTATTAATGATTAATAAATCTATGGTTGCGATTATTTTTTAAACAACGAATCACGTACGGTAAGGATTACACGATTATCCTTTGTAACTTCGCACGCGTTTGCCGAACTCTTGTGTGTGTAGACAGCCACTCGTAATTTGTGTTCTCAATTATTATCTTTCGATTTCGATTTAAATTCCGTCCGAAATGATTGAATCATAAACGAACGCGGATTTCTGTCTGCCATCTTTGATGAGTGACTCAATCTACATCTTCGATGGAGACGAACGGTGATAATGGATTATTTCTATTTATTTATTCATAGCCCTCGAGTAGACCAGGAAACAAGCGTGGTATGCTTAATTTGAACGACGCATTCATTATTTCCGTCGATGCCCGGAGCCGGCGGGAGATATCCATCATTCTATAGATTATTTCCGGGACCCTTGTCTTTCACATTAATGCAAGGATCGGAAAACCGCATCGAACTATTAAAGAACGGAGGCATTTTAAAGACAACTATTTAATGCATTTTATCGCTAATTTAGAACAACCACGTATAAATACGCAGATAAAAACAAGATCATGAAAGGACACTGGAGTCTTAGGAAGATTTCTATCATGTCAGTAATAATAGCAGCATCGTGATTAAATAAATATACGCTCAAAAACTCTGGCAAATATACCATTGAACCAAGTATAAGCGTGGTTCAAACAATTCCACTTACGTGGACAGAAAAATTAGCAAAAAGAAGGTATCTTTGTTGAAATATCTCCGTTAGTTGGTGAATGTTTTCTACTCTGCAGAAAGCCCATCCCTTGCTTGAAAAAATTAATAAAAAATTGAAAATGAAAATCCATCCAACGAGATCCTCAAATTCAATTCAAGCGATTTTACATAAATGGTTTGGGGATTTTTTTAAATATACCTTACGCATATGGTCTGTCTGCAAAGACACAGGCTAACTTTCTAGACCTTCTTAATAGATACTTAGGTAGAGGAAATTTATATACGAGAGTCTAAGTTAGGTTTTTTCCCCACTTTATTAGATTTATTATTCATTTTTATTAATTTATTTTTATTTCGGACTACTATTCTCATCTTTATTAGTTGTAGTTTTTTGTCTTTTTTATTGGTTTGTTTATTCACAACGTTTCGGCTAACTAATTCCTCTGGCCTTCGTCAGGTGGTAACCGCGACGGATAGGAACTTCGAATCTCCTAACTGCATTCTCAGCCATCACTGCCATATGTAGTTGTTGTCGTCTCACCACATTTTTGGCCAAGTAAACCTCTGGCACGCTTTGAGTGGGATTGAAACCGCTATCTTCAGACAATGTTCATCTGGAACTGTAAAGATTCAGCGTCTCTATCAACTGCGCCACGGGCGATCAAGGTTGGATTCTTTGATCTTATAAATCCACGTTTATTTATTATCTGATTTTCCATAGTCGGGTCCGTACCGATTGGTATAAATATTATTCTTAATTGGAATTCATTTTTGAGATATATAATGCTCATCTAAAAAATGAATTCGAATTAAGGAATAATATATATATATATATATATATATATATATATATATATATATATATATATATATAATTTTTCTTAGTTTATGCTTTACTTATTTTCTCTTTTGTGTCCCTCACTTTCCATGAGCAATATTTTTCAGATATTGTAAGGATTGCTGTTTTCTGTTTCGAACTGTATCCATTTAAAATATTTCATTGCATTTATATTTACATAAAGTGGCTTCATGCATTGTCAAGAACGATTTCAATAAAAATAACCAAGAAAAGAATGCATCACATGTAAAGAAAATACCTTTGACAATGTCTTGTGTAATGAATTCTCATGAAAATGGATGCATATGGTATTACTGGACAAATACTTAAGATAATCACATTTTTTCTCGATGGTATTACGTCCAAACAACACAATTAAGATGTTTGTCCTCGTAAGATTTCCGATTTTTAAAATTTGTAATAGTTTTATATTAATAAATTACCTCACTGATAAAATTTTAAAGTTATATTTTCCGATGGCACAGTTCTATCAAGCAGACACGAAAGGATAAAAAATGAACAATTATGAAATGTTTGAAATTTAGAGAGATCTCCAGTCTGTAGTGTCATACAAGAACATGTTTTCTTTTTAAAATATGAGGAAGTTTCTTACATAAATAGAATATACATTACAAGAATTTAAGCCCGGCATTGCCAGGGTGTTTGGAGGTGTGTGATGAGCCAAAAAAAAAGTGGTAGTAGGAAGGCAGGCTCGAATCCTTACCGCGAGGAGGAAAAAGAAAGGGGGAAAACGACGTCTTTGCTGTTACGACCAGCGCCAAACCAGAAGTGACGTATATTTAAATTAAGGATAAACAATCGAAAAAAAGGAAATGACTTTCGAAAATATCGGCGAAAATAGCGACCCCTCCATGTAGAAAAGTGGCCAGTTGAGGGTGGAGAAATTAATGTTTTTAGCCAATTTTTCGGTATTTGTCGGCTGAAGGGTCGGGCTTTAAAACGATACTGATCTTATAAAAATCCACCGCCTCTGTCGAAAGTTTTAGGAAGCCATGCGAACATACATACGTAGATTTATATATTAGTAGCTCATATTTTTTACCTAAACCGATTAAATAGGTGAGTCTATCATTGAATACCCTTTATGTAAAATTCCAAATGTTAGTGTAATTTCGTAGAGATTGCAGAGATCAATTTAAAAATAAAATTGACCCCTATTATGACAACTTTATATTTATTGTTTTAGGCTCAAATAAAGTTATTATGTTAGATTTATGTCCAAGGAACCTATATCTAAAATTTAAAGTGTTTAAACACAAAATTGTCGGAGGAGTTTGGTAGAGTTTTCAAAGGTCAAATCGTTGAACTTTGATACTTTAACAGCTAAATTTCTGGCCGAAAACGGATTACAAATATTTTCCTTAATCTCAGTACTCTGTATATAAAATTTCGAATCTGTAGACTGAAAATTTATAGAGTTATTGCGTAGGGAAATCTACACAGACACACACAGACAGACATTCACTTTTATAGATATATAGATAATATAGACATAATATATACAAATATAAAGAAATAAGAATATGAATTAATATTAAAATATAGCATAATATAAAATATATTATATAAGATATAATAATATAAACATTTACCACTAAACTACATTATATTACAATTAGGAAATATATTCTTTTTAAACGTTTCTGGATAGATCTAAAAAATAGAATAGAAAATTCTTCTTTTTCCGAGGGTTCAAGAAGGTTCTAAAGTCGTGGTGTTCCATTTTGGAAATGCTAGAAGGTTCGAATCCAGAGGATGATAAACCGAGGCTAATAGCGTCATGACATCCCATATTAAAACCGCTCCGACAAGAGACGCTAGCTTATGCGACCTTTCAACTATGACTCTGGTCAATTTCCTGCGGGAAAATCTGACTGTAAGGCATTTCCTGAAACAGGATGATTGCAACACCCTCACTAAGAACCGGACTCTGGGTAAATATTGATTTTCTGATCTCATACTCTGCCCAAAGTAATATCTTATTATTTCTCAAACTCGGTTATTTCACTGAGCAAAAGCTAGTTTAACACAAAACTGATTCATTTCCCTTGTTTCTTTTAAATATAGGAAAATCTGACGCGTGCACTAGTTTTGCGGTGTTAGACAGAGTGACCTCTGCCCAACTGCCGAAAGGTTGCAGCAATGTGTCTGTTTACACGTATTATTATGAAATGAGCTGCGTCAGAAACAAAGCACTTTTATTCCCCGGTGTAAACATGATTAGCAGGAAACTCTGACGCGTATACAGTAAATGTCGCAAAGATTTCCACTCAAAAATTCTTTTTCATCGAAATGCTACGCATCTGTATTCCCTATACCGGCAATGCTTTCCTGATTGTAATAATATGGAGAAGTTCAAGTTTTATGTGAATAGACATCTCGCCGCTCAACTTTCTCTCTATGGTATTTCTGTAATTTTTTTCCCAAATGGAAGCCCCTTACGCCAATAAAAGAACTGCGCTTTGTTTAGGGCAAAAATGACAGTAACAGAAGAAAAAAAGACGTATTAAGTGAGTGGTGTATGCGTTCGTAACCCTGGTTTGAAAAACGTTTTGAAAAAATATGTTACATTACAAAGGGTATTGTTATAATGGGAAATTTCGAACGAACACCTAAGGGATAGAGCTGACTCAAAACCACGTGACATCTTGAGCGAGATGGCCTGTTTTCTTTTGTATCTCTCCCATGCAGTTGAACATAGCATTAATCCCGGCTACTTTTATTATTTTATTTGATAAATCCTTATTACGAATAAAATAAAAGCATCTTAGTCTAAGAGATTGTATGGCTAGACAAACTTGAACCTTGGCTTTTAACGACGACACGTGTGTATAGTGATTTTTACATGCACCGGTAAGTGAAAATACAAAACGTTGTATTTATACGAAGGCTATTTTACAGTAAAGGACTGCCTAGAGGTACATCAATCCAGGTTTATTAGGGGATGTTTGTCTTTATCTATTCCTTTATTCAGTATACATGCACATACATATAATCCAATGGCTAAAATATCAGAAAAAAAAAACAGGAATATATCTAAACAACATAAGAGATACACGATCTCTTAGAGATCTGTTTTCTCTTCGAATCCCTGACAAAGCTTTCTTGCTTCCTTTTGGTTTCCAGTCGTATTCAACCGAACGCCACGTGGTTGAATCAATAAATTACTTTTGGCAACGATCAAACCGGTTATTTCTTTTGAACGCCTGACTGAGAAAACGTACGCTCCATCGAGCAGGCTTGTTACTGGCGGCGAGGTTTACGATCAGAGAATCGGACGATTGGCTAAAGGGCGCAGGAAGCAATTTGCCTTCGTTCTTGATTAAAAGTTACCGTTCCTCGATTACTATACGCAGTTAACTCGACACTATGCGCATCGGCGCGTCAACGATTGACAGCCGTGGGTAGATGCCTGGAGTATAGGAGAATGAAATCAAGTATTTTATGACACAACTGGTCTTCTATTAGGACGGTAAAAAAATGAAGAGCTTTTTATGCATTAAGCACACATGCCGTTCAATGTTAAAACCTATCATTCCCAAGGAGTTCAGTTTCTTTAATGGTATTTAAAAAGCCATTTCTTTATCTAAAGTAAAATAAATTTAAATAAATGCACGCGGACGCGCACAGGCACACATATATGCATATATATATATAGAGAGAGAGAGCTATATTTTTGGGGGGATGAAGATTCCATCAAAGTGCTCCATTATCAGAAAAATATTCAGAAGAGAAGAATGTATCATTTATATTTTTGAATCACAGAGTTTAGATGAGAAAAGTCATCGGTACCGTCGGTTTCAAACCTATATTGGCATCTAAAACGACCCTCTATTATTATGTTTTAAATCGAGGTATCGATGACTTGTTTCATCTAAATTTTATGCATATATACACACACACACACCCACACAATATATATATGTATGTAAGGATTGTATGCACACACAAACACACACGAACACACACCCATATATATATATATATATATATGTGTGTGTGTGTGTGTGTGTGTGTGTGTGTGTGTGTGTGTGTGTGTGTGTGTGTGTTATAAAGTCAAAATAACTATTAGCATCAATATGTTTAGGACGATCCCAGACAGATAAAGAAGTCATAATATGCGAGATAGCGCCATAATATAAATAGAAATGTTGAACTAAATTATGCATAATAGCAATATATATATATATATATATATATATATATATATATATATATATATATATATATATATTGTTTGACAAGAAGGTACAGATAATTATTAAAGTCGTTTCTTTCACCCATGGGTTTACAATAAAAAAAGCTTTTCTTATCACAGACAATGTTATTAGCAAAATATTAGCAAAGTATTTCGTTAATAATACATTCTCTGACGAAAAAGAAGTTTTAGTGAAAATCCGTGGGTTAAGGAAAATACTTTAATAATTTGCTGTAACTCTTTTGTCAAACAATTAATGTTATTGTAATTATATATAATTGTCTAAGAGTTTCCATGTATATATATATATATATATATATATATACATGCATATTAATAATATTCAAGCAGACATTTCTTAATACAATGGAGATACTTTGCTTCATGATATATATTCTTTTTTTTTCGAATTTCCGTATATTCATTTTTTTTATCAAAATCGAACACCTTCTTGAAATTCACTCGAATCAATTTATTGTATATGTTAGTTTTCATTTTCCACTCTCAATTTTGCCTCCTATTCAATTTAATCTCATCAATTCCATAAATTCCTCTTGAAGATGATTCGAAGTCGAATGGTCAGCGCTCTTAATAGCATTGGAGCTTTCATTCATATGTCCAATTTCGATAAAAAAAAGTTATACCGAAAATCGAAAAACTACCAAAATATCATTAAACGCGTCTCCGTTCTATTTAATATCTGCTTGGATGAAATTATGCTACCTAAATATACCAATTAATGATATAATATACATTTCAATGTATATGATTATACATCTTATATTCATCTATATATCGAGTCATCTGTCTTGGTATCAACTATTATATAAAAATAATGTTATAAGTGTGTCTCCGTATCTGTTTATCTGTGAGTTTGTTCCCTGTAGACTCTGGGCCTATTTTTATGGAATTTCACACGAAAGAACTTTATGTGCCAAGCAGTGTTTTTTTTTTTTAAATAGGTGTGGTATCGGATTGTCTTTGATAAGTATCGATAATCTATAACCGAAATAATCCGAGAAAAGAATGGACTAGGGCATTTTGGCCAAAGTTTCCATCTGACACAACCTTACAGTACAAGTGCATTTGCAAATTTGTATTACCAAACAGGTAGAAAAGACTAAGCCATAAAATCAATAGCAGATTCTTTGATATGACGGGCACGTTTGAGATGAATGTTTCTGTTTAAAGCAAACTTTGACAATGATACTTGGCGTTTTCGTTTCAGACTTAAATTCAGGTCATTATCACCGTGTAACCAAAAGTTCCAGGCATTTATAATAAACAGTAAATTTTTGATATGACAAGAGTGCATTTGAAATGAATGTTTCTGTTTAGAGCACAATTGAAATATGATACTTGGCTTTTAACGTTTTACACTTTAATGCAAGGCATTATATATGAAATAATTTGATAAATAAGCAATAGGTTATCTAGTGTGAAATGCAGATTATAATATATTGTGGACTTGGTCATTGTGAGCGGCATGTAAAGCTTCCTCCAGGTGCACCGCAATGGGTTCCATATTAGAGATGACAATCATACGGTTTAATTGAAAATAGGTTATTTCGTCAATTTCTATAAGAATAAATATATGGCAGTATGAAACATTCGTTTATTATGTTTGGCCATTTTGTAGTATATATATATATATATATATATATATATATATATATATATATATATATGTGTACGTGTGTGTGTTTGTGTATATTTTTTCTCATCTGATTCTATTTTATTTATGTTTAGTGTAGTCTAATTTATTTTTTATCTCCCCCACTTCATCTTTCTTATATTGTATGCCTACCATTTTAATTAACCTTTCTAATTTTTACCTGTATTCGTACTCATATTTTTAAATGAGAGTTATTCATTACACACTTAACTGTCAACTATTTTTTTTCACTTTATGAAAACAACGCTATATACAATATATCGACCAGATCGACTCAGCTATTTCCACGGATATTTTAGGCCAAACTCATAGGTCATCATTAAAAGACCCATACCAAATTTAAGCTAGATCGAACCAATTATTTCCAAGGAAAACTCTAGATAAATCTCATATTGTGGGGGGGGTTTAACCCTTACTAATCAACAGTATCGATCGGATTTAATCCTTCTTGATCCCTATTTGTCCTTACTATTCGTCAAACGGATACCAAAATACATTGTTCGCATCACCTTATTTGAAGAAATGGCATATTTAAACCAGACAGCACCGACAGTGTCCGGGAAAAGGTAGAACCGAGAGACAGGCGGGGACTAAGATTAACAGGTTATATTTATTTTTAGTTATTTTTTACGACGCTCGATTTGTGAACGATATTACCGTGTGACTGCTTCCATGTAAACTATAACATGGTCGTATTTTAATCTCATGTAAATAAGTCTTTCTTATATAATAAAAAGCAATTCAAGTTCAACCATTGGTTATCATCACTATGTTGTCTCACCTTTTACGTTCATTATCCTCAAGTGGCTTCCAGGGCTTTCTTAACGGTAATCGTCAAAATAAAAATATATACAAATGTTCTAGTTAACGAAAACCGTATATAATGGGAGACGACAATAAATCGTTAACATTAATTTACAGCCGTATATGATCTTGTTTTCATTATTTATTTTTAAATCGACATGTTCAACGCAATTCTAGCAAAAATATCGACAAATACAGTTGGATGATTCATCACGACAGTGTTTATATGCTTGTATATCTTGGCATTGCATAAAAGTCCCAAGAGAGTTGGTGCCAAATATTCTCAACGTTTACGCACGCGCCAATCTGAGCAGTAGAAACGCTCGTGTAAACATGGACTATTTACCTGCCACAAAGAAGCAGGTGACTTTGTCGCGGCCAGAGAGCGTGATGGATACGCCATTTGCTTGATAAAGATACAACATCGTAAATGAGCGAGAACGTTTTCCGCCGGTTCTCTTTATTAGGATTTTCTAAATGCTCGACGGGGGAGATCAGAGGTCAAGAGAGTTGGCAAGTCATTCTTGCGCAATTTGTAACATGAACAATGTTGGATTTAGCTTTGTGAGCTAACTAAATTCACGCACGCAAGCATACACATAAGGCAGACATGTAATTGAACATATACCTCTCTCTCTCTCTCTCTCTCTCTCTCTCTCTACATATATATATGTATACATATATATTAATATATATATATATATATATACATATACAATTGACTGACAAGCCTATGTTTACAATTTCATGATTTTGACAATCTTACCATTTATTCCTTTAATTACATTGACTTGTACAATTCTTGGCAGGGACTGTTTCGTAGCGATCAATCGTTCATTTAATTATGATATAAATCAATATATCTATTTTAGCCCCTAAAGCATCAGAAAAAATAGCAAATATAATTAAAAAATACATTTGGGCATAATTAAAAAATCTGAAAATATGAAAAGAAATTGCAATAATATTTTATTGAGACTTTTATTTTTAATTTACAAGTAATTTCATTCAAATCAAAATATTCTGTATTAAAAAATTGTATTAACTTTAATTACAAAAAATATTTTTTAGATAATATAAAGAATAGAAATATATTTATATGACATATGTCTACACATTTAACTTTATTCGAACCTATATGCAATTTCCGGTTATACCAGTTATTGATTATACTTGGATCTTATATGCATATATAATTCAGTTTATTGCTATTTTAATTTATTAATCATTGCATAAATTATGATTATTTATTGCAATTTATTTCTCATATACCCTTTTCTTTCATAATTTATTAGGAACAAGTGAAATGTAATGTTTTTTTATGTTACTATGAAATATGATCATATCCCTATGTAATCGAAAATGTTTTCTTATAATTTATTTTGCTTAAAGTTTCTGATGATATATGCTGGATAATTTGTTTATTGCTGTCGATAGAAACAATTTTGTAATGATTTAAGAAAATATTCCCGTGGTGGAAATAATAAAACACACACACACACATACACACACATACACAGACACACACATACACTTATATATATATATATATATATATATATATATATTTGTAAATATAGATATTTTTGTAAATAAATAATGCAATGTAGAGGTTATATCTGTTAAATAGTTACACTCCTCAAAGTGATTTAGGGACAATTTTATTTCATTGTTACTAGATAAAGGGGTTGAGTAGAGCTCATGCAGTGTAAGCAACTATGATTGTAAAGAGGCTTGTTAGGAGGAGATAATGTGGTTTGAGGCTTTCTCTTTTATATATATATATATATATATATTTTTATTATTATTATTTTTTAATTTATTTTTTTATTCATGTGAGCTTGGGTCTAGTATAACATTAAAGTGTGAGTAGGTGTTAAGAATTGAACAACTAGTGCTGCCCAGACTATATTTTAGATGACAGCAGGGCATGAGATGGGAGTGCAATATAGTGCGGGTAAAACAGTAAGTTTTGAGTCATGTGTAATTTGGTAAATAGATATATGGGCTGGTTTTTGTAGGTGCGAATAAAGTTGAAGGTACAAAGTGAGTTTCTATTATTGAGAGAAGATGTTTTCAGCTTTCAAGTAAGAGTTATGGACATTTAGCATAGCAAGGAGCATTGGTTCAGTTTCGTATAAGCGTTGCAAAGCTATCTAAGAGGATACATAGTTGTGTAATGCAGTGCGGTGTGCTTTGCTTCCGAGTACTGGAATAGGAATGAACTCCAATGCATGTCTAAAGGGTAGAATTGTATAGATGTTTAGTGATGACTAAGCAGTTTACACGTGAGGGTTAGTGGCTGGAAGTTAAAGATTCCAGTACAAAACGGTGTGAAATGTAGGAGTTAAGTGGCGGTTTGGTGGGAAGCAGCAGATTGTTAGCCTTCAAGGGACAGGGGTTTTTAATTTACAAGAAACAGATCCACATTAGGATTTAGAGTGGCAGGTAAGGTTTTTTTTTTTTTGCGCATGCAGGTTAGACAGAGGTAATCGTCTTGGAGGTAAAATGTATATTGGGATTTCGTAGCTAGCAGTTAGGTGTTTGTTCCAGTTACAAGAACTAGTTCATGGCGGATCGGAAATTCGTATTTTGTATTTATAGGAAGAAATTAAGGTCACGCACGGAGCATAGCATCCACTCAGGAAGAATAGCTCTAGTATCACAGCTAATATACTGCATATATAGGTAACGAATAGCAAAAGTTAAATTGGGCGGCACTTTTTTTTTTGCACCTTACCATGGCTGTTACTATTAAGTATTGTACTTAAATAAAGTTCTTCTGTCATCTAAATAAGCTAAATAAAGCTCCCCATTACTACGTCGATGTGACATATATGTATATATATATAAAAGTGAACGTGTCCGTGTGTGTATCTGTGTGTCTGTATGTGTCTGTGTACATTTCCCTTCGCAATGACTCCGTCAATTGTCAGTCTAAAGACTCGAAATTTGATATACAAGTTACTGAGATTTGGGAAAATCTTTGTAATCCGTTTTCTGCCAGAAATTTGGCTGCTAAGGGGTCAAAGTTCAACGATTTGACCTTTGAGAACTCTACCAAACTCCTCCGAAAATTTCGGGTCTAAACACTTGAAATTTTAGATAAATGTTCCTTGGACATGAATCTAACTGAATAACTTGATTTGAGCCCAAAACAATAAATGTTAAGGGGTCATAATAGAGGTCAAATTTAAAGAAAATGACCGCTTTTTTTTTTTTTGCTCAACATATACCTTCAAACACCCGGGCATCGCCGGGCTGAAATGCTAGTTCTATGAAAGTGAAGCAGTTGTGTATTTGTCTGTGTGTCAGCCTGTGTGTCTGTGTGTGTACATTTCCTTACGCAATAACTCTGCCAATTTTTAGTCTACAGACTCGAAATTTTATATACAGTGTACTTAGATTTGGGAAAATCTATGTGATCGGTTTTCGGCCAGAAATCTGGCTCTTAAGGGGTGAAAGTTCAACGATTTGACCTTTGAGAACTCTACCAAACTCCTCCGATAGGTTTGTGTCTTAACACTTAAAATTTTAGATATAGGTTCCTTTGAAATGGATTAAACTATATAACATGCTTTGCGCCCAAAACAATAAACGTTTAGGGGTTATAATAGAGGTCAATGTTTTAAAAACAAATACCTCTGCGGTTTCTACCAAAATACTTAGACAAGTTCTGGTCTAAACATTTGAAATTGACAGAAAGAGTATTCAGAGATTGGGCAAGCTTTTTAATCGGTTTGGGTCGAAAATGTTTTGTTACCAATATATAAATGTATGTTTGCATGTCTGCCTACAACTTTCGACAGAAGCGATAGATTTTACATGATCAATATTCTTTGAAGATCGATGTTTCAGACGACAAATATCGAACAATTGGCTAAGAACATTAATATTTTCACCTTCCACTGGCCACTTTACTACAAGGTGGTCGCTTGTTTCGCCGATATTTTCGAAAGTCACCTTTTCTTTCCGACTGCCTAGCCTTAATTTACACCTACGTCACTTCCGGTTTGCCGGTGGTCGTAACAGCAAAGGCGTCACGTTTTTTTCCGTTCTTTCCCTCCTTAGCGGTACCGGTTCGAGCCTGCCTTCTTACTACCACATTTTTTTTGCTCAACATACACCTCCAAACACCCGGGTAACGGCAGGCTGAAATTCTAATATATATATATATATATATATATGTATATATATATATATATATATATAAGTGAAATATTTATGTGTCTCTGGGTGTAGATTTACCTAGGAAAATTCTATGTCAAATTTCTGTCTACATACCTAAGATTTATTTTACATAAGGGGTATTGAGATTAGGAAAAAATCTAATAAATCAGATTTCGGCCAATAATTTTTCTGTCAAGGGGGCATAGTTAAACGATGAGCTTTGAAAACTCTACCAAACTCCTACGCCAATTTTGTGTCTGAACACTTAAAATTTCAGATGATGGGTACTTGGACATGGGTCAAACTTTTTAATTTGATTTTACCCATTAACAATTAATGTAAAGATGTCAGAATTGGGCTCAAAGTTATAAAAAAATACCTCTGCGTTCTCCACCAAAGTTTTGGTCTAAACATTAGAAATTTTATCTAAAGTTTATTTCGACATAGGGCAAGCTTTTTGATTGGTTTTCATCCGCAAATTTGCCAACCAATGCGTAGACGTTCAAAAGATTCTATCTTTGCGGTCTCTAACAAATTATTCAGCTAATTTTATGGTCTAAACATTTGAAATTTTACATAAAGAGAAAGTTTTTTTTAATGATATTCGAACAATGAAGATTAATAATAATAAAGATAAACACGGTATTGATACGTTCACCAATCAAAGTGTAACATTGTCGGGACAAAATTATGTGGTTTGGCGTAAGTTCGACGTCACAGATTCAAATGCATAGATAGACATAAAGATCGGAAGGAGAAACAAATAGAAAAAAAACACCTGTTAATTGTAAAGTTATGGTTAGGAGTTTTCATTCCCTATTAGCCCTTTCGAGAGTCACATTTTTGGCTTTGATTTGCGGCGTAAAAGTGTTTAGTGGCGTGTATTGACAACCAGCTATGTTAGTCGTGTGAATGAACGAAACACATTTTTTCATTCATATAAAGCACATGTGTCCAAGTTTTAATTTCTTTGAGAGTCTCTTTACACAACGTCGAACCAAGGTTAAATGTGATGATAACGTTTTACCCAACGAAAATGTTTAGTCTTTAAACACACTGAAACACTTGATAAGTTATCGTAAGTAAATGTTTTATTATTTATATATCTATCTTTTTGACATGAAATATTGGATTGCCTGCAATATGAATATGTTTTTGAGGTTAAATGGACTAGTAAACAGCAAAACAAAATAAACCAAATACAACACGCAAAAGTCCAGCTAGAATACGTCAATGACAAATTTCTCTCTCAACTTCCAGCACGTCTCCCCCACTACCTCTGCCAACAGACATTTTATCAGAAAACTGACTCCATTCCATTTGCATACCTGTGCAGTGGAAGATGAGATCTCGTGAGATTCCACGAGACTACACCTTATAAATCCATGGCTGCCATCTTTAATTTCTCTTTCTCTCAGATCTCATCCGAAGGTAAGTTGTATGACCGCACGACATACACACACACGGGGACGCTTTCCTCTTTGATTATTACATTCAACTCTACATGTCTTTTACTCTGATGTATATTTTATAATATATGTATGACCTGCTGTTATATGTCTAATTTGCTGTTGTTACTTCCTTGGTATACACTTTTTGAAAGCCAAACTGGTTTAAAGAAAGCAACATTCATGGAATTTTGCTTCACACACACAAACCCTGGAGAAGAATATGGTGTTATTAAAATAGTTCAAATTTACATAGTCGTAGTTTTCAGTCAAATACAATAAACATCAGTTATTCAAGCTAGTTTATGAGGTAAAAATACTGTGGCCGGTTGTTCAAAATGCATTTTGTTCTATATAAATGTTAACAAGGATGAAATACTGTTGCCATATCTGGGCAGGAGCTGCTAAAAACCTCCTATCCTGCCTTGACAGAGTACAAAATAGACTTCGTGGATTAGTGGAGGATGCCCTTTTCTATACCCTGCAACCTCTCTCCCACAGAAGAGACGTTGCGAGCCTATCCTTGTTTTATCGTTATTTCCATGGCAGGTGCTCGTCTGAACTCCAACTTCTGGTCCCCCCTCGCCAATCTTTCACGAAAAACACCCGTCTAGCTGAATCCACTGTGAAAAAATTCCCCCACTCTATATATGTGCCTAAATCAAAACGCGGATTCCATGAAAAAAGCTTCTTTCTTAGAACTTCACGCCTGTGGAACTCTGTTCCGTCTGCCTGCTTCCCTCCGGACTACAGCTTGGATGTCTTCAAGTCCAATGTTAACACACTAACGTAATGTACTTGCAATAACCCTTATCCCTGAGTGGCTTCCGCGCCTTGATAAGTGGTGATAACTGTGTAAAAAAAACAAAAAAAAAACAAAAACATCTACTACAAATATATACACACACTGCCAGCATTGTTAAGATCGCAACATAGTAGATCTGCAGTAAGTAAATTGCTGTTATTTTACAACAAATCAGCTTTTGATTATAAATGTTTATTCTGTGTTTTGATCGTTTTGAAAGGCGCGTAATGTGGGGTGCGTGATCAGATGTCAGGCGGTTAAGAAATGGGTACACAGCATAGTTCTCTCTAACCGAATGACTAGCCCTTTTTTGTGGCGATATTATTCATAAAAAAACATTCTTCCTTCATTAGTATGTTTAATATTTCTTTGTCTATTGTTTGAACCTTCGATCGATATTTTGTCACATTTTTCTGGGTGGAATTACGCATTCCGTTACACAATGCGGAAGAGCCCACAATTCTTCACGTTAAATCCAGTTCCGTGTGAACAATCCATAGAATATTTATTCTTCTCTGGGTTGCCTGTCTAAATCTTACAATAATAACATATTGGTCATTTTTTTTTTTATAAAATGGGTTATATATATATATATATATATATATATATATATATATATATATATATATATATATATATATATATATATATATATACCTTGCAGCGTGATTGAAAAAATCCTTACTTACAAATAGGAACCATTTATTCTTGAAATGAAATTTAAAAAAAAAAATAATAATAACCGCTGGGCCGGTGGTAATTCCAAAGAGTCTCATTCATATGTAATATATTGGTGTTAGCATTCTTTAGATGTTCAGCAACCATAGAGACGCTCTGGTACTATTGTAGCTCCTTTGTTACATTTGCAAAAGTATTTATCCCAGCTAGCCATGTTGTAAACTACGGTTAAATATGATATTTTAATTCATGTAGATTTCGTACGTATTAGTAAATAGTTATTATTTTATCGATTTCTACATATAATGAAGTTTTAATTTCTAAAAATCAAAATAATATATCCATACGTTGTGGGTGAAATAGCTTGAATCGAAACCGAAACCAATGTGTGAAATAATACTCCTTGTGTTGTGTAGGCATTTGGACAGTCTTTGATCATATTAATTTGAAATATCCATCTTAGCAGCACCAAATAGTGTAATTTACTTTCTTTTCCTAGCTTGACCTAGTTCTTTGTCTAACCACACTAATAAGCTGGGATACAACGGAACAATTTATTTCTGTGTTTTATTATTTAATATATATATTTACATATGCCTGTCTGTGCGTGTGCGCAGTGTGATGTTCTAAATGCGCGTGTTGTTAAAGAGACACTAAGAAATGAGATTTGGAAAACAGAACGCGTTCGATAATGGCAAGATAGATAGAGATGTATACACAAGATTGAATGAGAGAAAGAGGGAAGGAGAGACCCGTATACTTGATGGTGGCTTATCCTAATCTTTATGTTGACTTTGAAAGCCTTCCCGAGGATTTAAATCAAATGAAAATACTACAGAAAATAGAAGTGAAACGAAATCCATGCGCCACTCAAGTGCAACATCATGTTTGATTATCAAAAATTACGACTATAAATACACAAAAGATTAGATTTGTTACGATGTGTTGTATTATATATATATATATATATATATATATATATATATATATATATATATATAGACTATCCGAGACCCGCTGGGTCAGTATGTTATATAAACTATGGAATTACCTATGAGCATGACGCTTTTGACGTAAAGAAAATAGTTTTTTGTAACATAACAGAAACATTCCCATGAAAGTATATTAAAATGAAAAAAATATATATAGATATATTTCCCAGAGTCGTTCTGTTTATAATTGTTTAATTTTGACAAAAATTACAACTATTGAATTATAAGTGGCTTGCAAATGTGCATTGAACAGATACCATAATACTTAAGGTTCAATTTAAATTTTGATATATCTTTTAATTTAAACGCAAAAATATACAATTGGGACGCTGTAAACGTACACAGGAAAACAATATGTTTATTGTTGCGTTGATTATGTTTTTGTAACGCAAATTTAAAAAAAAAATATATATTTTCGGCGTTATTTATTTATGTTCGTAGTGTAGAAGAAAATGTATGATTTTTTTAAGAAAGTTTGTAAAGAATGGAGAATAAATGTAAAAAAAATATAAAGCCGTGGGTAAATCGCTTTTGTAAAATGTTCTTATGTTTGTCAACGGGTTAAACTAGATTTATTTTTAAGAAAATTTCATTAAACGTAATACGAATATGAACGATGTAAAAAAATGCAGAAAGTATTAACAAATGTTTATTTGAATAATTTAAATGCGAAAAAAATAAACAGTTGGGGCGCTGAAAACGTACACAGTAAAAAAAATGTTTTATTGTCGTGTTGATTATTTGTTGATCTACGCATGCGCATCCGGAAATCGTAAACCGGATGTTGGGTTACAACACTCGTTACAAGGTCATTTGAGTTTTGTAATTATATATATATATGTATATTTGAAAATGTGTTCTGCTTAGATTAAGCAAAGGACCTGCCGTACACTTATAATTTGAGTTTGTAAAATCGACGCTATAAATTTCCTGCCATTAACGCTATTATAGACTTATTTTAACTCATACATTAACTATAACCTATTCGAAACCCTTTGTTAATTGTTGTACATGCTTCGGAGTGACAGCTAGCATTAAAAAGACTAAGGTCATGTAAGCCCCTTCTCCTGGTGATCTGTATGTGGACCTGATATCTTCGTCTACAGAATGCGACTTCAAGTCATAAAAAACAAATTGGCTAACTTAGTAGTACGTTATCAAATGATGGCAATCTTGGTTGGGAAATAAGAGAATCAGGAAGGAATCACACGCTTTTAAAAGTTTACAAGATAGAGTCTGGTCTGATTGTTATTTACCTCTGACAACTACAATGACAGCATATCAAACATGAGTATTTCAATCCCTACTATATGCCTCTGAAACATGGACCCTGTACCGGTCACATGTTGAACCGATCGAGATGTGTCAACAGTAATGCCTAAGATACATTAAAGTTTAAAGTTGGAAAATTTCGTCCCATATACATGTGTCTTAAATAAGACCTAAATCACCAGTATTGCTATCATTATTATAAAGAACCAGATGCGTAAAGTGGGTCATCATTTCCTGCTTAATGGCTTACCCCTTGGGAAAAGACCCAAGCGCAAGCCCCAAAACGTTTTCATGATAGCATAATAACTTTCATGTTCCTGTGTATAGTTGGAGGTTCCTAGCATCTTATCGCAAGCAATGAAGGGCACTGATATACAGGGGTGTAGGCCACTTTAATGCTGCCAAAGTTAGACTAGGCAAAGCTCAGGAAAACATGTAGGAAACCCCTTGCCATCGCATCATGGAGATCTCTGAATCTATAAGATGTGCAACCAGAGTCTGTTGTCCAAGGAAGGTCTCGTTAATCACATAAAAGCGCACGATGATACGAGTTCCGTTGTTATTGATTTCATGAAAACCGATGAACATAATCAGTGGCATGTCTGCTTGAAGGCGCACAAATCGCTGGCAGGGGTGAAGAGTCATCTTTGAGCACATGGACATTCAATGACTGAGAGAGGACCACATCTGATAAGACGTCGCATTCTTCATATATATATATATATATATATATATATATATATGTGTGTGTGTGTGTGTGTGTGTGTGTGTGCGTGTGTGTGTGTGTGCGTGCGTGTGTCTTTGCCTGTGTGCGTGTAGGAAAAAAGAATTTGACCACTGGTGTGAACATGCGTACAACATTCGAAATAAAATGAATGTATGAAACACTGAAGATTAAACAGAAAGACAACACGTGGGGAACGTCACAGATATAACTAAATGTCACGAAAGAGGAAATAAATGTCGCTGTGATTACACGAAAGAGTGAGTTTTAGCCATTCCTCGTCTTGGTCTTCTTTGCCACCTAAAAACGGAGAACGCATACAGCGTGTGGGTCCTGTGTGTAACTATGTAAATTTTATATATCTGTCTATCTCTCTCCCTCTCTCTCTCTCTCTCTCTCTATATATATATATATATATATATATATATATATATATATCCATACATATATGTGTGTGTGCGTGTGTGTGTAATACGTGCATATATATGTGTATATATAGATGTTTGTATATATATATATATATATAGGTGTGCGCCTATATATATCTATATATATGTGTGTATATGGATACGTATGTGTGTACGCATATATATTAATGTATATCTGTGTATAAATATATGAATATGTATATATATGTATGTATATATATATATATATATATATATATATATATATATTTATATATATAAAGTGAGAGATGGATGGACATACAGATGGGTAGATATTTCTTTGCGTTTCTATACTTAATATTTATGTGATAGCATATAATTCATATCTATATTTGATATATTATTGCATGACTTTTCGGAGGGAGAAATGACAGCAAATATATAATCAATTAATATATACAATATACACGTATGCCCTCATATACTTATATATATATATATATATATATATATATATATTCGTGTATATATATATATGCGTGTATATAAGTATATAAAAGCACATCTATATATGCAATGAATATATATATATATATATATATATATACATGCATATATATGTGCACGCATATATATCCGTTGATTTGATACACACGCACGTGCATATATATATGTGCATATATATATATATATATATATATATATATATATATATATGTATATATATATTTGTGCTTCCTAATTCGACAAAGATCTATGAGCTTTCTCTAGATCGGATTCCATTGCCATGCGTTATGCATGAGACCTCATTCATTCCGACATGCTAACAGAAATATGCAGTGCTGCAATGTTTGCCTTGGTTAACCGCCATTAATTTTATTTCGAAATTTCTGCGTCATCTTTTCAGCAACACTTGCAAAGATTTGCACCTATATCAACCATGCTTCTCCTTTTTTTTTAAATTCTCTGCGACTCTAAAATAACCAGTTTTTTTTCCTTTTATTTTTATAATCTACTGTATAATAGACCAACCGAGGGTTGTCCTCTGCATAACTATACTATGGTATTAATCTAATAATTGTACGTGTGTCTGTTTTATGTGGAACAGATCTAACAATTCTATCAGTTTTCAATGTTAAATTACATGAGGAGGATTACCTTATTCAGAGAGGGCAGTATGTATTATATTTCGAGGTGACTCCTTACTGATTTGGGGGCATAAAAGTCTAGTATCATTTTTGTAATTGCTTTCCTCTTTCGGATATTTAATTGTTTGTGTTTTGAGATAAGACAATCCTACACGGTTTTAAATTCGTCTTTAGAAGTCTTATACTATGTGTACGTTCATGATAATGCCATTTTTTATCTTTAATTAAATGTTCCTTTAGAATGTACTAGCAACCATTATTCAATGCGATGGAGAAAACGTTTCTCATAATAAATATAAATGATTTGCGTCCACTATGGTATAAGCCATTTACTTTAAGTTATGTAGCTTGATTGGTAAAACATAAAACTATTGGGTGTCACGTGCCGGAATTAGCTACATGTGACTGACTATAAAGCGAAAATTGTTTGACAAGAGAGAGCGGACAATTTATCGTTTATTATTCTCATGTATAAAATGGTATCAACCTTTTCAAACAGATTATAATCTTGAATCCTGGCCTGTGTTTATTGGGATTCAAATGATTCGACCCGACAACCAGTTATAAAACACCCGCACAAAGTATGTAATTAAACAATAAGTAGATGGTTGTGAATATTATATATAGTATATATTAATAGTATTATTAATACACATATATACATGCATGTCCATGCGCACACGAATGTACACACACAAGTATATATATGCGTATTAGTATATACATTTCCTGCTTTGGTGAACAAATGTAAAGCCTCTGATGGGTTGTTTAGTTTTTGGGATTCCATTAAACACGTGAAAGGCGCAGTAATTTAAACAATATGAATGTGAATTAAGTTTATATTCTTGTGTTGTTAAATGTTTGATAAATTTGAGAACGCTTTAAAGTGTGAATACACTAATAAAGCGTTGAAGATTTAAGATAGCTTTATTGGAAATATCCATTATAAACGTATATTTGCTGTACTGAAAACGCATATATATATATATATTTATATATATATATATATATATATATACTAGCAAATGTACCCGTCGTGGACTGGGTTCAAAAACCGCCTACAGAAAATGAACTCTGATTTATGAAAGTATGATAGGTTATGAAAAGGAAGGGTTGTAAAGAGATAGCTTCGAATTTGGGGGTATCTAAACCAAAGAAAAAATGATGAAAGTAAAAATAAAATAGATAAACCTCATAATTTATTATACCATACCTGTTCACACTGAAACACTTATCACAGTATTCCGTGGATTTATATTAAAAAAACCTTGTAAAACTTTGTGACATATTTCCATTCTATGGAGGTCAGGTGCGAACGTACACCTCATAATTTTATTATACTATATTTCTTCAAACCGAAACATGCTTATCAAAGTATACTTACGCAGATAGATATGAAAAATCTTTATTAAAGTTTGTGCATATTTCCTTTCTATGGAGTCCAGGCGCGAACACAGACCCCACAATTTTATTATACCATCCCTATTTAAGTTGACACATACTTATCAAATTATTATGTACATCTATATCAAAAACACTTGTAAACGTTTTTTTTAATTTCTACATTTTTTATTTCCATACTTTGTGGACCAGGTGCGATCGCAGACCCCACAATTTTAATGAATCATTATTATGCCAGATCAAACACACCCATTCCTGTGTCTCGATACATCTTTTATCATTATTTGTGATCAGTTTTTAAAAATAGCAAACCATATAGGAGCCTATTTAGGACCAGGCACACATACATACACACACACAGACATTCAGGTTTATATATATATATATATATATATATATCAGTGGCGACTCTAGCCTATTATTGCTTGTCGTGCCGCCCCCCCCCTGCCCTTTGTCAAATTTAGTTCCTAATCCGTGGTCCGTGGACCCAAATAAGTATTGCGTGATTCTCCCTTGCATAGCAGAGATTGACTAACGTACCTTGCATGGTGTTTTTTTTTTTTTGTGAACAATCAAGATACTATATAATTTGTGGTCTTGTTGATACAGTAGATAAGATATTTTTCCCCTTTCAAAAGTATAGAAGAAAAGAGATATTCATTACTATGAGTAGAAAAATATGTTTATTAGAATAAAGAAATTGATGACAATGACAACTAACCAGGTTAGCAATAGATACAAAGAATTCGTAAATAAAGTCCGTGGTAAAATTGAATGTAGTGAAGCGACTGAAATATTTCGGCAACTGAAGTAATGTTCTCCAAAAACGGCGATTAAATTTTCTTATAGAATAAAAGGTAATATTGATGAATAAAGTTGGGTTTAAATAGCTGTGAAATGAGAGATGCAGCAAGAAAAGTTACATACAGGGTTTTTATGAAAAAAAATTACAAAGTATTTACGTATCACTACGGAATTCTACGTTTAAGGTTTATTGGATTGACGGGGTTCTTAGTATGCATATAAAATGACTTAAAACCCGTATTTTTCGTAGATTTCTATGATTCAAAATTCACGAAAAAAAAAATCCCCCAAAAAACAAATTCACTCTTATTCAAAACCTGTTCTTTATTAATTAATGAAACAGTAACTTCATCACTGATATGTATTTACAATCTGATATACACGTGTGGTTATGTTTACACAGAACTATTCGTGCTACTACATATTGCAACAGTAGTAGTAATCGTTCTTCATGTGTTTATGCGTATGTATGTGTCTAGAGATCTCTCTCTCCCCCCTCTCTCTCTCTCTCTCTAGATCCCTCATCCTCTTCCTAAAACAGACATCAGCAGGCTCGATCGTGCTAAATATTTTAGGCACTATAAGTGGGCTTCACTTTGCGGTTGATTACAGAAACATCTGGATTTCTCTAACATTATGATTATTACGAGTAAAGGTTTGGCTTGGCATGAATTACGGACGTTCAACGTCATAGCCACTGTTATGGAGTTTTCAATGAATCTGGCGGTGGCCGGACAAAGACAACCCGTTCAAAACAGCATCCTTGTATTATTCCCAGATATATTTATGAATTTTTTGCTACTGAGTTATCGAAACTTGAATAGATATGTAATTTAATTGAGATCAGACTAAGTATGTTTGCTTGAAATTAATGGATGATTTTTTAATCCATTTTGAATAACATTAACCGAATTATTGGTCGTGCCGGGCACGAGTGGCACTAGTCCCATCTCTGCCCCTGATATATATATATATATATATATATATATATATATATATATATATATATATATATATATATATATATATATTAGTCCTGGGTATGACGTAAAACTACATCCGGCAACGAGGTCCTGGCACGGGAGTTCAACGGTTTGGAGGAGTATGTCACTACTCCTTAATCGTTGTAGTGGTAGGTCATCCTTGGGCAAGGTGTAGTACCCAGAAGGTCCTACTCCTATTTAGCGTCACAAAAATCCATGCCTGGTCAACGATGCTCTTGGCGGATGAGGAAGGAATCCGGACGGCTTTCTCAACGGATGAACTAGCACCTCAGTGCTGACGCGGTCAACAAGGGTGATGTACAACTCGCAGCCATCGGATGCGGCTGATTGCATGTGTGTAGACTGTCCTGGTCCGTCCTCTGTACTTTTGCTTTCAACGGAGAGGGTGCTAACAGTACTGAGCAAGCTGCTTATTCCTACTTTTCCTAGGCTGGGAGAGTGGTGAAAGTCTTGTGACGAGTGAGAAAGGACGTTCCGGCAGGGTTTGAGATCCGAGTGGTCACACATCGCACTTTCGACACGGACACTAACCGACCTCCGCGTCATCCTCGAAATCGACGAACATCCCGACACATGCATATATATAGCAACATCACACACCAGTGCTCGCCAGATCACAATATTAAATATTTGTGAGCATGGTAAATGCCAATTATTCGTGTCAACCTAGTGGTGTATGTCGAAGGTGAAGGCAGAGGTAATGTTGTCATAATTTGCATCGATAGAGAGCATGCTTTGTACAGTGGCGCATCTCCTTTCTCGCTCGTTGAAAATTGTGTCAATTTTACATATGGTAGAAAGTTACTCTCGCTCTTGGGATTTGTTCACACTGGCCAACTAGTAGATGGCCTACAACAAATTAAAAAAAAAAACGATTTTCATCAACTGAGAATGAAGTAATGTATTTTCTAGGTCGAAAATTATATAGTTCCACGCTGTATTACATAAATATGGGCAAAAAACTCTGTAACGTTAATTATTGAACACCCTGTATGGTCAGAATGCAGCTATCAATTAAACAATAGTTTCGATTCACGATCAAAAACCGATTAATCATTAAATCGATTTAATTGATCAAGCGTCAAGATGATTATGAAAATGCTGATAATGATTGATTTGTTGTATTAGGAAGAGGGAATTAATGGAGCATTAATAATGAATCAAATTGAATACTTTTTTCAAGAAATTAATATTTTTTGTTTGTTGGTTTGTACTTTTGTTTGTTTGCGTATTCTGCTTAACAATTGCATCACTGATTCTACTGTGGGATGGAGGTGTCCGTTTCATATTTTTCAGTATTGAAGAGAATTAAACTTGTGCAGCTCCACTCGGTGCAGGTGTTTTTATTTCTGCAAAAACCATAAGTGAAACATCTGCCAGAAAATTGTTCGATTATTTTTTGCAGCTAACTGCGATGAGCAATATAGCATGACTTATTTCGCATGACTTTCCATGTCTATTGATACATACATACATGCATATATATATATATATATATATATATATATATATATATATATATATATAGAGAGAGAGAGAGAGAGAGCGAGAGAGAGAGAAATAGAAAAAAGAGACAGGGAAAGAAAAGTATTATAAAATTAACGTACAAGGAAAATATTCCACGTTTTACGCATGTGGACAATCGTCAGGTTAAAATGCAGGGTATTTTCTCTATAATACACCTACACCAGTATACTAGTATAATACACCAACACACATACACACACACGCATACACACACATGTGTGTGTGTGTGTGTCTATTAGACAAGTATGTGTGTCTGTGTGTGTGCATTCTACAAGTATATTTGTGTGAGTGTGCATACGTATGCGTTAAAATCTGCATATTTTTCTTTTCCGTTTATTTTGACACACACATAACCACACACAAACAAGTGTGTGTGTGTGTTTTTAGTTTAGTTTATTGAGATCTATTTGAATAACGTTCACCTGTTAGTGTCTTTTTACAAAAAGTAGCCGATATATATATATATATATATATATATATATATATATATATATATATAAGCAGTAATTGCTACACAGTTATAAACATATTTCTGTCAGCTAAGTTTTCGTAATTAGAGACCGTGTCAGATGGACTAAGTTATATGAAACAATGTTTGCAATGATATTTGGTCAAATTTCCGTAAAAGCCATTTATAAAGAGAAACATACGTTCGAATTATTACGTGCATAAAGCAAGACGAAAAATGTGTGGGAGTAAAGTAGACAAAGTGGTAGTTTAAAAACTTAAGGTCGTTATATTGAAAGATATAAAGATATGTTATCTGCATGTGTGCGTATAAACTTATCTAAGATCAGGTTTACTGAAATATAGAAAACAAAATTAAACATATTAACCGATTGGCGTCGAATACAACAAACATAAACGTCGTTGCAATCTACATTTACAATTGTGCTGAACAAAACAAACAAAATTAAACGTAATTATTGACTAGCATATCTACAAAAATAAAATTTTAAATATTAACCAATTGGCGTCGCTATAAAACACAACATTACAAATATTAATTGTTTGCCGTCGCTCTCTACAGATTACAAGCTCGCTGAAAATAAAAGAGAAACACAATTAAACATATTAACAGATTGGCGTTGCTCTCTACAGATAACCATCGTGCTGAAAAAAGAAACAAATAAGATTAAACGTCGGTAAGAAGCAACAGAACTGTCTTCGATCTCTACACATTACAACCGTGCAAAACAAAGCCGATAGCCATTAGTCGCGTGCTCTTGTGTAATGAATGACTGCGTGAATGTAGGATTGACATGAAACTCTTAATGATAAAATAAAATGAAAGAAAAAGTGGCTGAAATGACTTGAATAAATAAAAAAGTACATGACTTTAATGAACTTAAGGATGATTTGCATAAGCTTAAGAACGGCTTCAATGCTTAAAAAATAAGGGGACTCCTTCAAAAACAACTTGAATGATCTAGAGAATGACTTGAATTGCTTCGAGACTGACTCGTTGTAAAGTGGGTGATTATTTTACTTAAATTAATGCGGAAAAGTGATTCCCACTTTATATCACAAAGTTACTAATATTACTACAGCATGTAGTAAGATAGATACTACACTTTGATCTTAGCCAAAAGGCGAGGAAAGCTTAAAAAGCTAAGAATAGCATCTATTTACAACAAACCTTTGATCTTAACCAAAAAGACTAAGCACAAAAGTGGTACGGATCGACCGACCGACCGACGGAGTGACTTGTAGAGTCGCTTGCACGCGACTAAAAACAAAACAAAAAAGAGGGAATTAAAAATATTAACTAATTGGCGTCGCTGATATAACAAACAAAATTAAACATTAAAGTTTATTATGGCTCTCTAAAGATTACAATTTTGTTGAAAGAAACAAATTAAGCTAATAATCTGAGGGTCGTGCTTAAAACAAATAATAATCAAGCATAATAACTGATTGGCGTCGCTAAAACAAACAACATAAGTAAACCATATAAACCGATGTATCTCACTCTCTACATATTTTAATCATGCTGAAAAAATTAAACATATTAACCGATTAGCGTCGCTCTATACAGAAGACGATAAATTGTTGTTCCTTGGGGATACATAGTTAAATTAGCTTCACCTCCACCATTTTCATAAACATGTAGACTTTTGAAGGTCGGTTTGTATAAAATAATCTTTATAGATTTTTAAACTATTATCATCAATAATTTATTTTTTTAAATAAAAATAAATCTTCATTTTATTAATTTTTTTTTTATTTTTAGAACAAAAAAATACAACCACATTCAACGCTGTTTTATTGGGTCCTAGATCATTTATAGTATCGTATTATAATTACCTAAGTTCTTAATACCAATATTGTGAAGTTAGTAATTGATCAATTATTTCTTTCCTGTCCCGAATAACAAATCTGAAAAATTATATTATTGCTGCATATTTAGTCACGTACTATCCAGAAGTTTATCTAAAAACGAACTTATAAAAACACTATTTTGAACAACATACATGGTCTTCCATCGATTCGGAGTAACACACACCCACACACCCACACATACACACATGCACACACACTCATGTATATATATATATATGTGTGTGTGTGTATATATATATATATATATATAAATGAGAATGAACGTTATTCCGAGTATATGCACACATTATATATATATATATATATATATATATATGAAAATGAACGTTATTCCGAGTATATACACACATTATATATATATATATATATATATATATATATATATATATATATATATATATATATATATATAGACGTAGATATAGAAATATACACTCATTCTTAATATTCAATAAATATCAATATATGTATATATATACATATATATATATATATATATATATATAGTTAGTGGAAATGGTAATTAATAAAAACTGAAGAAAGTGTTCAATACTGTTGTAGAGCAAATATGCGTTTTATTTATTATTACCGTATCTTTCTGTTAAGTTACATTATTGTTTCAGCTACTCGACCTTTTTTTTGCTTCCTCAGACTTCTTCAAACTTCCTCAAACTTCCAAAAGAAAACGGCCGAGTAGCTGAAACAATAATGTAACTATACAGAAAGATACGGTAATAAAAAATTAAATGCATATATATATATATATATATATATATATATATATATATATATATATATATATATATACCCCATATATTCATGCATATAGTACCTTACTTATATTAATATTATGCATAAAAATGTATCATTAGAAAGTTTGCTGGTCTTACTTCAAGTGCTCAAGAAAAAATAATTCATGATATTCATCTTGATAATATCCGAGTAACTGCACTCATGTTTCCGATTTGTTACATTGCTTGACAAAAATTCGGAGTAATTCTACGATTGCAAAATTGTAAACCCTGCAATAATGTGTAACATCTATAGTTATTTCTTTAAGTTTTAATCGTTTTCACAAAACCAGTACATAATTATGAATACAGACAAATAATGTACGAAACTGTACGATTTATTAACACAGATGGGAACAGAGATTACTGTAAAAAGCAATCCTTATTATAAAATTGCTTGAACATGACGTATATCATTTACAATAACAATAAAAAAAAACTGGAATATCCATTAACGGGATCTACTCTCCTAACGCAAAAGAAAACGAATCGTAGAGGAAATAGATCGCAATTCGAAAAAAAAAAATCATTTTATTGTGTTTATCGGAATAGTGATACGCAAATAGTGAAGTCGTTTCTATGTTTAAAAACGTTGAGACGCGGCAGGTTTCGAAGATGTTCTCTCGTTCACATTCACCTGTTTCTTTTTTAAGATGCTGGGGATTAAGGTCACTAATTGAAGCCCTGAAATTTTAGATGAGTCTCAAGGGTTTCATCTTAGGAAAATCTGTTTCTGACACATGACAGTGAAAATATACGAAAATATAGACGCGATTATTGAATTAAAATAAATTAAACACGTGCGCAGCTATATGCATAGTTATCTATCTATCTATCTATCTATCTATATATATATATATATATATATATATATATATATATATATATATATATATATATATATACAGCCACCGCCAAAAATGGCTGAAAAATGAAGTTGTTTTTTACAACGAAATTACATTCATTAAAATCCATTATTTCTGAGTAACTTTTTTTTCCAGAGAGAGAAAACCCTGGATTTTATCATATAGAAATATGTAAAACGTTTTCTACTATTTTTAAATGTAAAAATCTCCCCAAAAGTAAACAATTGACATTTTTTGTCTTGCACAAAAAACGTATGTAAATAGTTTAAAAAAAGGGTTTTTGAAAGAATAAATTTGTTTATTTCTTGTCTAACTAATATTTAGGGTGATTTTCTATGAGACTATGCAAAAATATTGTAATATAAGTACCTGTATTTTAAATAATTCCACTTATTCATATAGGCAACCAGTTACTTCGCGTCGATTAGATTACAATGTTTACATTTGTACTTAATAAAAAGCAAACTACCGAAGACCAAACATGCCAAAAAAAAGTTATTTTTCACTGATGAAAATTTCAATGTATTATTAACGCTGAGGCTGGGCAATACAAGATAGGTGACCATGTGTATGAGTTTGGTTTTTAATTTGCATAGTTCTGTTGGTCAAAATGGGGGGGGCAATTTAAAGCAGAATAAAGAAAATTATTTCAGCGCGTTTGGTTCGCCGTAGTTGAAAGGCGGGAGACGTTTTCAAACGGGATCGAAATAATGATGATATTTGTAACACAAAGGGCACAATATTTATCGATTTTTTTTGGTATCGATTCTTCAAAACATTCCCTGTTTAATAATGACCATGCATTATTCGGCTCGCTAAAAAAATTGTTATATCAGATTTTAAAATGGCCTTTTTCGTATAAATATGAAAAAAACATTTTTTGTTTTGCTTAACTTAAATTAATTATTTTACTTAACATATTCACCGAATTTCCCACTTCAAAACTCAAAAGAAAAATAATTGAACACAATCGAATTTCTGATATTCCGACGTCAAAATAAGGTGTGTAAACACGTTTTTTTTTCTAAATCTATAATCCTGTCCCTTACAACAAGACAATATGGTTTGTTCAGTTTCAGATTATTATTTTAAGCATATTTGGCACCCCCTCCAAAAAGGGGGGGTTTCAAGCAAAAAAAATATATATAGAAATATAGTTTATGAAAAATAAGTACACTGTTATAAAATTCATTCTTCTCTTAATAATCGCTGAAAATTTCGTATTGATTGGATACCTCCCCCAGTTTTGGCGGTCCTTATATATATATATATATATATATATATATATATATATATATATATATATATATATATATATATATATATATATATAAAATACGCTTACATATGATATTTTGATTAATGCAGATTTCGTTTTTTATTATTATATGGTAATGATTCTAAGAGTTAAAATAAATGACTCGTGCATCACCACCAAAACGTTTAGCTTACAGTTTACATTTTGACGTTCATGCCTGAGATATAAATACGTTTGCTACAAGACCAAACATTAAAACATGAACCGTAGCTAATATATTCCGCATGTATATTCGTAATGCCGTTGTTTAGCCTTCACTTAGAAAATTGTATTTTTTTTTGACACATTTGCACCGATTTACCCCGGCTTAAACCAAATGTAAAGTTTTGCATGGGTTTGAATACCCTATATATTAAGTTGCATGTATGCAGATCAAAAACTGATAGAGGAGTTTGGTAGGCAGAGTTTTTTTTTAAATAAATATAGAAGCAAATGTATATATATATATACGCATATATTATATATATATATATACACGCATATATTATATATATATATATATATATGTTTGTGTTACTATAGCCCTTGTACTCAAATATATATATATATCTATAAAAGTTAAATTCTATGTCCGTCTGCTTACATATGTTAGTACATTTCCCTACCAAGCTACTCAGTCAATTTTCAGTCTACAGACTCGAAGTTTGACATAAGGGGAATTCAGGTTTAGGGAAACATTTTTATTGGTTCTCGTCCAGAAATTTTGCTGTCAAGGGGTCAACGTTTAACGATTTTACCTTTGAAAAACCTTTGAAAACACTGCTCCGCCAATTTCAGGTCTAAACACTTTAAATTTTAGGTGTAGTTTACTTGCACATAGATCAAAAAGTTAAAATTAGTTCAAATGATATATATATATATATATATATATATATATATATATATATATATATATATGTAACTTATCTAGATCTGTTTACAATGAACGTAATTCAACGACCCATATATAACAATTTATTTTACTTTTAAATAAATAGAAAAAAAAACTTGTTTTTTACGACGAATTTAAATGCACAAAAGAAATCACACACACTTTCGAAGTATAGATATATAAATGGCGCCTTCCATCGAGCTCGACGTATGAAGTGCGATTATAACGACTAAGTTGCGTGAAGATCCACATACATGATTTATTTTTACTTGTTAAAACTTTCTGTAGAACCAAACCACACTCTTTGGGAGTACTGATAGTCTTTGTCAATACAGATGACTACTACAAGTCAGAGCATAAAATAACCGCAGCTTTTTACATCAGAGTTTTCTCTTCGCCTTTAGACATGTCATAACGAAGCCTGGGATGCATCATACCCAGTAAATTATTGCACTCCCAGATACTAACCTGGAAATTTTTACGACTTGATACACACAACGTCTAGCCTTCCCAAAAGGTCAGAATCTGGTACTGACCAGACTCCTCGTTGCTTTACTTTGATAATCTTGAAAGAACCGCGGTGTTCTTGATTGTGCCGGCTATATTAGGCATATATATATATATATATATATATATATATATATATATATATATATATATATATATATTTGCGAAAGGGGATACTCTAGTATATATATATATATATATATATATATATATATATATATATATATATATATATATATATTAACAATAAATTCGAAACTTAAACATATTTGTATATATTTAAATCTACATAATAAAACTTTAATCATTAAACTTATATATTGCTCTATTTTCATATACTGAGCTTTACCTTTTTTGCTAGGATAGTTCTGAAAGTGTTGCCTGAATGTAATATCTGCCAGGAAAATTCAGTTAGTTTCTAATTTGTGACACCTCTCATATATATATATATATATATATATATATATATATATATATATATATATATATATATATATATACAGAGAGAGAGATGTGTGTGTATGTGTGTGTATGTGTGTGTGTGTATGTGGGTATATGAATTGTTTATAGAAGTTATTTATATATTTATATAAATATCATTTATATCATTAACCTTTTATAAATATACTAGCGGTGATACCCGTCGTTGCCCGGATGTTTGGAGGTGTGTGTTGTTTGGAGGTGTAAAAAAATAGTTTTAGTATAAAGGTAGGCTTGACCCCCGAACGTTTGACGCGGAGGTGGACAGGAAATGAAAAAAAAACCCTGCGACCTAACCATCTCGACTACAGGAACAGATGAATTGATAAGTTTGTTAAGTTGACGTTTATAAACCGAAATTAGCAGGTGCGACAACGCCAAGTTGCGGAATCCAGTTTCTGTTTTCCCCGCTACGCGGCGATAAAACAATAAAAAAAGCACAAATATCTAACGTAAGGCAAACGAACGATGAAAACAAAAAAAAAACGAACACGTGAAAAATGGCTTAAATAAGCCTGTTTCGATATTAAAATTTTAAAAAATCGGTTGGTACCCGGATGTTTTGGGGTATCGCTAAGAATAAGCGAAGTAAATAAACAAAAATCAGAAAAAACGAACGTCACGTGAAAAATGGCTTAAATAACACTGGTTCAATATTTAAATAAAAAAATCGAAAAAAAAGCCAAAAAACATCTCACACCACCATTCGAACACAAAACGTTTAGATAATGAACAAAGGCGTTAACCAACTGAGCTAACGCGACGTACATGAAATTTGTTCGGTTTTTCAACTAGTTAAAGTAAATCAGGTCACGACGTCATCTGATGCATGCGTAGATTGTCGATTTCGAGGTGAAAATGTTAATGTTTTTGGCCTATTTTTCGAGCAAAGGATGGAGCTTCGATGTGATAGCGAGTTTGTGAATTTTCGTCGCGTCTGTCGAACGTTTTTAGCAGACATCCAAACACATATATGCATACATTTCCGCTTTTATATATATAGATATATATGGGGGGAGGGGTAGATCATCATATAATAAGATAACCCTGACCGACGTTGCAAACATTTAAAAATAATGATTTAAATGTCAACAGTATTTCTGGCGGTTAACGGTTGCCGAATGGATTATATTCTTGCTAATGAAGTCAGAGATGGCTTCTGTTACCGGGTTCGAATCTTTCGACCGGTGTAAATACTGACACCTTTCCCTGATGATTCCCGAAAGGATGATTACTTGTGCCTGAATGGATTTAATCATTATTATACTAAATACTATTTTTAATACGAATTAAAAAAAATAATTCTACTATATTTTAAGTTATAAATTTATTATATTTTTTACTAGAATGCTAGTTAACGTTTATAATTGAAGATACGTAGATAGAGCTAGTTAGTAATTTATAAAATATATATGGCGATTAATGGCGATTAAGCTAAACTGAATATTCGGCGTTTAATCCACTCCAGGATTCCTCAGGGTTATATATATATATATATATATATATATATATATATATATATATATATATATATATATATATATATGTAGAGAGAGAGAGAGAGAGAGATGTAGATAGGTATATAGATGGATAGATATTTGTATATATAACAGATTACCCCATTCGCTAAAAATGACAGAGGAAATACACTATATATATATATATATATATATGTGTGTGTGTGTGTGTGCGCGCGCGTGTATGTGTGTTATGTCACGAATTTAGCATTGTGTTTTCATTTCTTTATATCATCTATTATATAAAAGTACATTCTTATTGTGGGAAAGAAAGAAAGAGAGAGGTCTTTACGGTCTGACAAATAACTGGGACGATTTTTTTTTAATTTTACACGAATTTACTTTATGTGTCTGGGCGTGTTCTTAGGTAGATTTTTGTCAGAATCGAAAAAAACAAGACAACACATCTCACAAAACGATTCGAAACCAAAACGTTTTGATAATAAACAAATGCCTTAACCAACTGAGCTAACGCGACGTACATGAAATTTGTTCAGTTGTTCAACTATTTACATCGATAATCGAAAATTGACATCGATAATCGAAAATTCCCAGTTTAAGAAGAAGTCCGATTTTAATCAATGTTTAGACTTTTATATAAGTTAACATTACAATTTTATTTAATCATTTTTATGCTATAACAAGGAACAATATCCCACCCTAAAACAATCGCTTGTTATTTGTTTTAAAACAGAAACCCGTCCGAAATGGTTGTTTTATTTTAGAGCACATTTGATCCTTGATAAATGACATTTGCATTTTGAACTTGAAATGTGACTATTTTTTAGAGATAATTTTATAAAATCCACAGTAGGTTCTCTACAGTGATATATTGATAACGATGTATTGTGAACTAAGTCACTGTAGGAAGTCATCTGAAGTTTCTTTTAGATAAAATACCGATGACCCCTAATAAGGGTATGTAATCAAACGATGTAATTAAACAAATGATCGATTTCACTGATTTTGAAGACAATAAAAGTACTGGAGGATGAAACATTTGTTAATCTTCATTCAATTATTATAATGCAAGGTATCTGTGCCGTCCCTAAATAAATGAAAAAATGTAAAGTATGTATTTCTAAATTCATTTTATGCGGCGAGATGATGTTTGTTATTTCGATGAGCTATTCGTTTTCTGACATCCTCTGACATATTTGTATGGGTTTGTCAATGGCGACTTTGTAGATTTGTAGGGCACTGGTAAGTGAGAGAAATGTTTTTTTTTACATGGAGTTCACCACTTATCAAGGCCCAATGGCCACTCGGGGATAAGGGTTATTGTATGTTTGCATTATCCCGTGTTACTTCCTTTATTTATTTTTGTTTTATCATTTTAACAAATTTCTTACGCTTGGTTTAGTCGTGCGAGGTTTATTATGTGTCTGATTGTTTCGGCGTTTTTACCATATCGGTCGAATGAAGATATTTATTGCCTTCCATAGTCGTGCAAATGCGATTTTGATCACATTTGACCCAAAATAAACACCTTGTAGAAAGTGGGCATCGCATAAGCGTTGCATCCATATTTAATTTTATAGATGACCTCAGTAAATAGGAATATATAGGAAAAAAATCCTAACTAATAATAAAGGTTTAAATGTTTCCGTTGATTTCGTTCGGTTCTATACTGTATAATAAATGTACATTTATTTTTATCCAGTCAGCTTCAATAAAACCGCAGCCAATGTTTTAGGGTGTTTCATAAGAAATTAAGTGAGAGCAAAATCTTGATCCTAAAAATTACTGATAATAATATATGTAGTAATTAATAATAAAAAATATTTTACACAAATATGGGAATAAATACGCTCAATCACTTTACTTCACGCATGGTCCACAAAATATGGAAATAAAAAAATTTAAAATTAAAAAAAAAAACGTTTACAAGTGCTTTTGATAGAGATGTACATAATAATACTTTGGTAAGTATGTTTTAACTTAACTAGGGATAGTATAATTAAATTGTGGGGTCTGCGTTCGCGCCTGGCCTCCATAGAATGGAAATAGATACAAACTTAAACAAAGATTTTTCATAGCTATCCGCATAAGTATACTTTGATAATTATGTTTCAGCTTGAAGAAATATGGTATAATAAAACTATAGGGTGCTCGTTCGCACCTGCCCTCCATAGAATAGAAATATGTCACAAAGTTTAACAAGGTTTTTTAATATAGATCCACAGAACATTGTGATAAGTGTTTCAGTGTGAACAGGTAGGGTATAATAAATTATGGGGTTTATCTATTTTATTTTTACTTTCATCATATTTTGCTTTGGTTTTGATACCCCCAAATTCGAAGTTATCTCTTTACAACCCTTCCTTTTCATAATTTATCATACTTACATAAATCAGAGTCCGTTTTCTGTAGGCTGTTTTTGAACTAAGTCAACGACGGATACTTTTGCTAGTATATATATATATATATATATATATATATATATATATATATATATATATATATGTATATATATATATATATAAACATGATAAAGATCGTTCATTTTTTTTATCTGACGGACTGATGGACTGACGGACAACATGAGAGTCCCTCTCAATATGATATGTGAACGTTGCATATTTCTGGTTAGTTATTACAAATATCACAACTTTTCCAATTTACTTTGGAACAATTTTTTAATACAGTGTGGAATAATTCGCGGATCAAGACGTTTAACAATGTTAATAAAAACATGGCGGGTCGCACGGCCGTCTAGAGGGTAATGTTTTTGGATGAGGTCAGCGGACACATCAATCATACGGAAGATTTATAACTATGAGTCGTTTGATTTCGGAAACCGTATGCGATATGAGTAAATAGAAAGAGATAGCGATGGAGAATGAAAGATTAATGCGGCAAACGATAAATATTTCTATGGATTTCCAAAACAAAATAAATAAAACCAATATCGCAATCCGTTACTCATCTTGAGGAAAGTAATAAAACACTATTTTCAATTTCCTTTTTTTTTTTAAATATTATATACCCATATGTATTAAAGGGATCGTGTGGGTGTCTATTTATGCATCTGTTGCTCTTGAATATGACATTAAATTATATCCGATGGTGAGGCCCCAGCTTGCGGCCATTGGGGAGTGTGGAGCCACCCTTTAATTGTCATTGCTTCCAGGTCCACTCTGACCCGGAGTAGTAGTACCTGTTAGGGCCCCAACTATGGCTTAAATAGAAAGCGACTGGAAAAAATATCTATTCAATTAAAATAAATGTCTTCAAAATCATTCGATTCGGCATTGAATAATCTGAAAGGGGTTGATAAGACGTAAAACAAAAACAACCAACGCACCAACCAAGCTTCATCTGTGTATTCATCTTAACATTTGCGAGAGTTCGCTCCGAATGGACTCAGAAATGTTTCAGTCGATTTTATTTAAAATTTCGCTCAAATCCATTTGATGTGTCTGAGAGTATTCTCCGAAAGGTTTTGCATCGGAATTCTTTCCTTAGTATGGAAAATAGACAATCTAAAGAAAATGCGATTAAAGAAGGAACAGTAAAATTTGGACTAAGTTACCAATTTTACACAGCCTAATATCACAAATCGATTTGAAAACTCTTATCACCGTCGAAGCAGAAACGCCCTACATATAATATTATGAGAATCTTCTTCGATAAGATAGGGACGCGTTCAGAATAAATGGTTCTTTTTAGAGCACAATTAAACAATAATATAAATGAATCATGATTTATAAAAATTAATTCAGGCCGTTATGCACAATTAAAATCCATAAATCAAAAGCGTGGACTAAATAATTGCAAGTAGGAATTTAAAGCTTCTTCCGAGTGAACCGCAATGGTTCGAGATTAGAGACGGCAATCAATCGGTTTGATCGAAAAATAAGTAATTTCTTACATTTCGCATACGTAAAGGATATTGAATATGTGGAGAATCCGTTCATGTACATCATATCTTTCTTTTAGAAATAATATATATATATATATATATATATATATATATATATATATATATATATATATATATATATATATATATATATATATAAATGTAATTCTTGGTTCGTCCAAAGTCGATAAAACCATATTTCTACATTACCAATTTATTTGAAATTTACAGCCAATGCATCTTTTAAGTGGAGGGATGTTTCTATGTTATTAAAATAAATAAACAGCGCCAATTATGAAAAAAATATTAAATAAAATAATAATATTTTTCGAACTGCGGACATGTTTTTGGTAGAACTGAACTTCCGTTTAAATTCATTTTATACACAACGATTTGACGAGGCGAATTAGATTTCATTTTCTGTTTATTCGATAAGTAAAAAAAAAAAATCCCTATTTTGAAATTTTAAATTAATTTTTTATCTTCCAAATTTTGTAATTAATGTTTTTTTCTTTATTACATCGGGCAAAAAAAAGTTGCTCGCTTGCGTTTGAGTTGATGTCGAAGATTTTTTTTTTTTTTTTTTTGTGTAGAAGTTATTTTTTTATTTTTTTTATTTTTGTTGCTTTTGTAAGCAGTTGTTTCGATATAAGAAAATATGAACTTAAAATTTTTAGGTGAAAGTATAGGTTTTTTCGAATAAAATTTACGGATTGGTCGCGTGCTTAAATAATATTTTGTGCTAATGCAGAGAGTGATGCGCGCTATTTTGTTAAATCGTATTTGCACGTTTAATTAAAGTTTTATGATATGTTTTTTTATTCAATTGTAAGGTTAAAGTACAGATAAGGTACAACACACCCTCCCCTCCCCATGTTAAGAATCCTTTTTTTTAAATAATAACGTTCTTATTTAAGTACGGATCAATAAATACATGAGTACCCAATTTCTTTAATAAAGAAAAAACATTCATATTTTCTTATGTAAAAACAACTTCTGTAAAAAAAACAAAAGAAAAATTGTATTTTCAATTTTGTTAAAAAAGTTTTTTAAAAAATAAATATATAAAGCGTGCTCTTGCAGAGAGTGATCCGCGCTATTTTTTACATCGTATTTCCAAGTTCAATTAAAGTTTTATGATATGTTTTTTTTTATTTCATTGTAAGGTTAAAGTACAGAATAGATACAAAACACCCTCCCCTCCCCATCTTAAAATGGCTTTTTAAATAATAACGTTATTATTTCAGCAAAACGCCATTCTTAACATGGAGAGGGGAGGATGTGTTGTACCTATTCTGTACTTTGACCTTACAATTGAATAAAAAAATGGTACATTTTTAGATTAGGTCCACCTCCACAATTTTCTTTTAAATGACGACTTTTATAAGTTTTTAACTATGCTAAATACGGAAATTGCATTGAAATTTTGAAGAAATAAGTACTTATCGAGATATAAAAAGTTGTATAATTCATTGTGATCTCTGGCGGCCATCTTTTTTATGCGCGTGCGCGCATCATAAACAAATCTACACGCGTAAAAAAGATGGCCTCAAAAGAATACAATGCATAAAACAACTATTTATATCACAATAACTACTTATTTCTGCAAAATTTCAATGCGATGTCTGTATTCAGCATAGTCGAAAACATATAGAAGTCTTCATTTAAAAAGAAAATTGTGGTGGTGGACCTAATCTAAAAAATAGCGAAAAAAACAAAACAAAACTGTAATTAAACTTGGAAATACGATTTAAAAAAAAAATAGTGCGGATCAGTAAGTGAATTAGCACCCATTAATCGACTAACGTGGCCTTATTGTCAAATAAGCTCCGGCTACGATGTTGAACGCACCGTTCACATTGCTTTTTTTTTCAAGTTTAATTCAACTCTCACAATATCTTTTTATTTGTTTATAATTTCACGACATCTTCTTTTTTTAATAATAAATCGTTATTTAACCGCACAGAATAGTTGCAAAACACCATCCCCTCTGTATGGTAAGAATGGCTGAAAAAATAACAATAAAATAAAAATATTAGGTACTCATAATAATAATAATAATAATAATAATAATAATAATAATAATAATAATAATAATAATAATAATAATGATAATAATAATACATAAATCGCACTAAAATATATTCATGTATTTTTCGATCTTTTCGTTTTACTAGTATTTCCTCTCTTTTCCCCGTCTGAATTGCCTTTTTTATTTATTTCATTCCAACGTATTTTCTAAATATTTAAATAAAAAAGTTTTAACATGCTGAAGGGTAAAACCCATTTAACTGTGTGTATTATTTTATATTCTTTCATAAATTATTCAATCAAAACTGAGCTGTTTAAGTCTGTTCATACCAATATTACAATAGTGAATATTAACATGTTTCGAAACCAGTGAAATCCGATGGATAATCTTTGATATATGTTGGTATCACGTCTTCATAACACAGACCCACATTCTAAAATAAAAGAAAGAAAAAGAAAACGTCACGCTACGAAACAAATAAAATAAATTCGATACGCCGTGGCTTTATTACTTTAAAAAAAGGGCATCTATTCATGGTACTTTCCAAAGAACGCGTGCATATTCATTTTAAAACTCTCCCTGTTCGCCGTGTGGCTAACAAAATTTTGTGGTGTCGAACACTGCTTTTCAGCGTCCTGGGCAGACATGCTCAAGTCTAGTCACCGCCACGCTGGTTTTTCAAATCTCTCAAGTCAGTACGTGATTCGTTTTGCTGCGACATCAAATGTGATTCCTAGACTCTTCGCTTCCCTTTACTTTTTTGGTTTTTCCCTGCGACGTCACTTCACGTACCGACTTTAAAATTTGCATACATGTTATACAGCTGCTGCGTACGCGTCACCAGCACCTTTACATGTGTGAGGGAATTACTTTTTACATTAGTGAATTTTGTGCTTATTGGTCTCATTCATACTAATTTCGTAACTTGGGCGAAAAAGCAGACAGCAAACAATATCTCGCATCAATTGGTGAATATTAAGGGTTTAAATATAAATCCACTGGCTATTATACTGCCGTACGATTATATCTTTCAGTTATTATAATGTCGGCCACATTGAGGAGACGTAATGCAGCGAAAAATGCATGTCAATTCATGCTATACTTACAAACACACGCACATATATAAACTATATTCACTGACGATTTCGAGTGCATGAAAAACAGTGTCTGTAGGAATAAAGATTAACTATTCTCTAATTATAATTATAAATCCTCTTTACGAATACTAACAGAGGAGCACAGTCTGTAGAATAATAACTAAAATCAAGTCACCTAGTGTATATTCTCTGTTCCCGATGTCCGCTCGTTCAAACACTCTAGGTTGTCTAATGTATTTGCCCAAATTCGTCATTTAATAGTCCTTAATTCATGCGGCAATTGTTTAATTAACCTGAGGACAAGGCTTAGCAAATGAAGCAAAAGGTGGCTTCGTTACTCGGTTCGAATCTCCTGACCGCAATGAATTGTCATCCTTACACTGCTGATTCCAAATGCATGAAACACTAGTGTTGTTATATATATATATATATATATATATATATATATATATATATATATATATATATGTATATAATTATAAAACTCAAATGACTTTGTAACGAGTGATGTAACCCACTTTCCGGTTTACGACAACCGGTTGTGTATGTGTGCATAACTATTAACCCATAACAATGCAAACAAATCAACACAAATCGCTTCTTTTGCAGATTTTGACCTGCGTACTGAAATATTAACGTTATTATTTCGAGTTATTTAACATGGGAAGAGTGGGTGTGTTTGTGAATTATTCTTTATTACAACTATGATGCCGCTATTTTCTTACAACTAAACAACTTTAACCCGTTGACAAACATAAGAACAATTGTAGTAAAGCAAAGACTACTACTTCTACTACTACTACTACTACTACTACTACTACTACTACTACTACTACTACTACTCTCTATCCGTCCCTTTTCCTTCCTTCCTTCCTCCTTTTTTAAATTTTTGTTTACATTTCTAGATACAAAATAGTTGTGCGAGAACGGTGAATTTGTTGACACGTTTACTAATCTGTTTCAATATTAGTTTTATTTTATTTTATGTAGTTTTTTTTTTTTGCTTCAGGTTTTATTAATTATTTTTTGTTTTTAGATTTTCAGTTTCTATAACTTGCTTGAATGATTCCAATATAGGTTTTCCATTCTTATATTTCTCATCGGTACGTTCATGTGCGTTTTTGTTGCTAAATGACTTTCATCAGCGTTCGATTCGTAGAAAAATCATGTTTAATTTTCGAATTTTGCGCGATTATTCGGAAAATAGGTAACTTTACACGAATAGGGAAGATTTTTTTTTCGTTTGAGTGACCCGTCCCTGATTTTTCATTTTAATATAGTTTCATAGAAATGTTTCTTTTATGTCCAAAAAAGAAAACTAGTTTCTTTACGTCACAAGTGCCACGCCCATACATGAATTCCATAGATAATATAACATACTGACACAACGGGGCACGGGTAGTCTAGTCTAGTATATATATATATATATATATATATATATATATATATATATATATATATATAAAGAGAGAGAGAGAGAGAGAGAGAGGGTGGGATTTGTTTATATTTAACGATAATACGGACGAAACTGTCTTTAACCGTGAAAATATTTTTCCTTACATTTTTTTGGAAGTAAAAAACAACAAATATTATTTATACATTATTTTACTCATCAAACAGTAATCTACAAACACGCGTGTTTCGATTTCCTACCTTTCGTCAGCGTAGGTTGACAGTATCTAGGTTTCCAACCTCAGACCACATGCATTATAGTCGAGTGCGTTAGCCGTTACGCCACGAAGTCGTAGATCAATTTACATGTAATTTTTATCGCTTTTCAAGTCATGTAATTTTTAAATGATAAAAACTTCCATAGCATCTTTAATCTTGCAGAAAATTGAAAATCGTTTTACTTAGAAAATCGCGCACATTTTGGGGGGTAAACAAATAATATTTATTTATTTATTATCATAAAACGAGAACCTATCATTTGCGCGAGCACACACATTTAGTACTGGCCATGCTCAACGTTACTTAACTTCTGTGATCCAGTGGGAACCAATGTGTCAACGTGATTACGCCGTTTATATATATATATATATATATATATATATATATATATATATATATATATATATATATATATATATATGTGTGTGTATGTCTGTTTAATTATGTGGTTATATACATGTACACAGTATTTATAAAGCAACGATACATTACAGAGTCCTATGCTATATCACAGTTTCAGTGATACCGACCACATTTGCTTTTAACACATTTCCATTGCAACCGACCGAGGAAATGAAACCGTTTATACTAAAAGAGTATGTGATGATCAACGTCTTTGTCATTCGGTGTATTTTCTTTAAGAGGGATTGCAGTATTGTCATGTGCAGAATATATTGCTGTCTTTGTTTAATTGTATAACACAGTGCATCTGAGCGCGTGGCAAAATATCAGCAGTAGGAGCGGATGGCTGGCTTGAAACTACAGGGTGGTCAAAAAGTCAGGTAACATTTTAAAGAAAAACGATATTAGCAATACACGTATATTTAAGTACCATACATTGAAATATAAAATGAAACAAACATGAAATATGTTTATTTTGTTAATTGTCGTCCATTTCTCTCTACCAATCGCTGGAAGCGATTAACCACTGATTGTGTAACACGTGTAATCATGTCAGCTGATATCCGCGCAATCTCCTCTTCAATAAATAACTTTAAAGACGCTATTGTATCAGGCTTCTTGCCATAAACGCTATCCTTTACATAGCCCCAAAGCCAGAAATCAGGAGGGGTAGTTTATATATTACACTCAAATATTTAAACAAATAATATTAAACGAATAGAGATTATAATGGATCATATTGTTTTTTCTACCTTTAACATGTTACCTGATTTTTGACCACCCTGTAGATTGCCAACAGCAGCAGCAGAAGCCGAAAAAGGCGTATATGCAAATTAGACCTCGTGCACGATAATAAGAAGTATATAAGGAGACAAATTAACCACACGGTTGGAAGAAGCAAAGTGCGCGTCACAGAAAATGGGCATGTAAAGTTGAAGAAGAGAATGGATCGGCTCCAGCCAACATGCAGTAAGAAGAAAACAAAAACGCTAACCAGGCTAGATAGAAATGTAAAGGCGAGAGGCTTTTGAAGCGGGAGAATAACGGTAATAAAATTTTATGTTAAAAATGAAACAAATCCCGAGTTGATTTTCATTAATTAATTTCAATAGTTATTTACTGCGACGGTACAAGTGTAGCTTATAAATTATAATTTATGTAAATTTTATTTCTGATTACGGAAAATAAATATATACCATGTTCCATGTTGCATTAATAGATATCCTGCGACTATTATTTCCTTCTTTTTAAAAATAAAATTTGCCAGTACAATGCAGATATCTGTAATATTGATGATTTTAATGCATTTATTTATTATTTTATTTTGCAGTATATATTTATTATTAGTTTATTTTTAACATTAGATATATTTTAGTGAGTTCGTTGGAGAGATGTCGTGCGATGACAGCTCGTTTTTTGGAGTGCCAATCTTCATAAAAGTCTAGTGTGTACAAATTGTTTTTTTGTTTTTCGTATCAGATTTCAGAGTCAAACATGTTCTTACGAGGCAATATATAGACCTCGGATTATCCTCGGAATTTTCTGTTGGAAATTGATATGCGCTAAATCGGATTCGAACTGTATTCGGATCAATCCTACGACTGACAGGTTAATCTTACGTTGATATCGTGATTCCGTTGCTTGATTACAAGTAGGAAAAACAAGTAGGATTCTGGAAGATGCGACCTTACATCGTAACGAGCTACTTTGTCTGTAACATATATCTGTCAGCCTAGCTCTTAGGAAATAAGATCTTGCTATCGTCCTAATTATCCGGGCGGTTTCGCGTTTTTGTTTTTCGCGCCAAAGTGGGACATTTTTCTCATTTGAAAACATTATTTTTGTCAGTACAATAATTAATCGATCACAAATCTCTTGAAAAATTAAAAAAAAAACAATATTTAAAAAAAAATCATTGGACAATTTTAACGAACTTTTACAATAATCATAATATAATTTAACATAAATTAATTAATTGTAAGGTAAGATTCATGAATGAATATTTATATTTTGAATAAGAGATATGTTCAACGAACAATCTACTTCACATTTTTTTTTAAATAATACTAGCGGGTCGCATGGCGTTGCCTGTCGTAAAATAGCCATGCATATTATTATTTAATTCATATAGAACATGGGACATGTGCATGCGAGTATTTTCTTTTTCTAAAACAGCTCCTTTCTTTTAAGTAAAAAGGAAATGCTCGAGCTAAGATCGATACCAAGCATAAAGAGACTTATTCGAGTACGATAAACTTTAGGCCAGCTTGACACGATCTTTAGAAAGTGTTATCAAACCTACATGTTCGGAAGAAAAGGAAGCGGTCATGTGAACGATTCACATATTCGCATTCATGAAATCGTTGAGATACAATCCGATGGCAACCCACATAAAAAAATTCAATTTTGAACACTTAACAGTTCTTAACATGACTGAATATTCTGTATATTATATTTCCAGTCAGTGCATCATGAAGTATATTCGCTTCAAATTGTCCTCACACACATGTTTTTGTTCTTTTTTTTTGTTTTAATCAATAGCTATCGTTATAAAATAAAGAAATGAGAACAAATAAATTTTTCAGTTATTATCGCACTGTGTATAAGTAAAAACTTGAAATGTCAGTCATCATATCATATTATTAGATCAAAAATATTGGAACAATATATATATATATTTATGTAGAAATATATTTTCTTATAATATATATCAATCGTTATTAAAGAAGTTCAATGTAATTACAGAGAAATATAGAGAATAAACGACTGAAATTTATATTCCAAAATTCATGATGTTGACAATTTTGTAATTTATTCCTTTATTCAGTTTACTTGTATAATTATTGACAGTATCTGTTACGTTGCGCAAAATCAATCACTTTATTATTATATCAATCAGTGGATCTATTATGCTCTTAACTCATCAGAAGAAATAGCAACCGTCAATCCGTCAAAAGAGATTGAAGTGTGATTTGACATGATTAAAATCCGAAAATTGGTTTGATAAAAATTCAATATGGCGTAATGGAAAAATAAAAAAAGGGATTTGCAGCTTCTCTTCGAATTTTCGGATTTTACTCGTCAATTGACGTGAGGAATTTTACTGTAGAAGAGAGCAAGCGATGATTAGAAAATAACATTGCCCGATAGATTTCGAAGCTGGTTAATAAGAATTGCAATTGTATATAGAAAACATTCTTAGATTGTTTCATTACTAGCAGTTTCGCCTAGCTTTACTCGGCCCCTATCTACTGTTCATAACTTTATGTGCCTATGTATATATTAAAAAGTGTGAATATGTGCGGCAATGCCTTTCTATATAATAATCTTCCTTGACTTCCATAGAGAAAATTTGGTACAGACCGAAGATGTCAATTTTTTTTTTTTTTTAACTTTGCCCCAAATTTGGACCAATTAGCCTTTATTGTTTTGGGCTAAAATAGAATTAGAAAGATTCCTGTTCAAGTAATATATATCTAAAATTTCAAGTGTTTAGACCCAAAATTGGCGGAGGAGTTCGGTAGAGTGCTCATAGCTCAAATAGTTTAACTTTCACCCCTTGATAGCAAAATTTATGTCTGAAAACCGATTAAAAAGATTTTACCACTCTTAATACCCCTCATGCCAGATTTCGAGTCTGTAGATCGAAAATTGGCATAGTTATTTGGTAGGAAAATGTACACACACACAGACAGACATTTTCACTTTTATATATAGAGTACGACCATGGTTGACAGGAGTTTGGAGCTGTATGTAGAACAACAAAAAAGTGGTAGTAGGAAGGCAGATTTGAATCCGTGCCGCGAAGGAGGAAAAGATCGGGGAAAAAACGTGACGTCTTGCTGTTACGACCACCGCCAAACCGGAAGTGACATAGGTTTAAATTAAGGTTGGACACTCGAAAGGAGAGGATGATTTTCGAAAATATCGGTGAAAAAAGCGACTTCTCCCTGTAGAAAAGTGTCCATGTGAGGGTGAAGAAATTAATGTTTTTTGCCAGTTTTTGGTATTTGTCGTCTGAAGGGTCGAACTTGAAACGATACTGATCTTGTCAAAATCCGTCGCCTCTGTCGAAAGTTTTAGGCAGACATGCAAGCATATATACATGCATACATACATACATACATACATGCAAGCATACATACATACATGCATACACACATACATACATGCATGCATACATGCATACATACGTACATGCATACACACATACATGCATACATGCATACATACATACATGCATACATACATATATACATACATATACATGATGATTGCAACGTCTTGTCAGACGAGTGCCACTCCTTCAGACATTTAAAATCCATGAGCTCAAATGTCTGAGGGAGTATCTATACAAATATGATGTTACAGAGTCTTAGCTTTGTACGCCAAATATACACAACGAACTCTATTAGACATGCAGACTATTTCCTAATAGAGCAATATATTTCGAGATCCTATAAAATGTCGCACTCTCCCAGACAACATGGATATCGAAAGAACACAGAAACGTAAAATGATGAATTCATGAATGTACTTCACATCTACACTATAAAATAGATTAGATAATTTTGGAGCATATTAGATCTTCTACTGTTTTGCATAATAAACACTAAGGTGCAAGGCAGCGTTTACAAAACCTGTCCATTAAAATAGAAGCAAGCATTATGTAAAAGAAGGTAAGAAACCTGAATATAAGAAACATTGATACAAGGTAGATTTTTCTCTAGTCCCAAATTAGAATCTATGTCAATGTTCAGTGTAACCCGGATGTAAGACCCCCGGATATAAGTATAACCCGCCACTAAATATGGTTACCCGTGGTGCTGGAATTGTCGTGGTGCTCGTGGCAAGATAAGTGTTATTCTAATCCATCTGCATCCTAAAAAATGCTGACGTTTATTTCTCTTTTAAATTTCTTATTTCATTTTGTAATTATATGTCTTGTAATAATTTATTTATTGTCTTAATTTTTGTTTCTTTGGCTTTTTAAATTCCCCCTCCTTCAAACCTAGCAAAACACCAAAAACGTGCTCTCCCAGCTTAATTAAATGATCAATTCCACGCTCTGAACTAAAAAAGCTAGATATAAAAATACCTTAGGCAAGATAAATTTTCCGAATTTAACACAAACGTGGATTTATTTTTCTACCGTAGAAGTCAGAAGAACTTTATTTAAGTAATATACTTAATATCTACAATTATCATTTACTCGCTTTTATTAATAAAGACACCTCGTTGATATCTATATGGATATAGCTTATAATTAATTTTACTATATTTGTAACTGAAATGTACAGTGATATTAACTGCGTCACTAGGACTATTTTCTGAATAGATACAATGTTTTGTCCCTGACCTTATGACTGACTATAAATACGAATTTCGAATCATCATGTAATAAATTGTTTCTCTTTACCTCCAAGACGACTGCCTTTGTCTAACCTGCATGCTAAATAGGGAAAGTGAAGAGGAAAAAGTTGGTTGTTCTGTTTCCCAAGCTAAAACATTTCTTGAAACTATAAATCCTAATGTAACTCTACTGTATTCTGTAAGTTAATAACCCCGTCTCTTGAAAGCTAATCAATCTGCTCTACCCCACCAAGCTGCCACTAAAACTCTATATAAAACACGCCTTAGTAGTGGAATCCTTAGATTCGAGTTTCTAACCTTCACATGCTAACCGCCTTATAGTCATCACTAAACATATATACATTTCTACCTATAGGACATGCATTAGAGTAAATTCGTATCCAGTTAAGTACTTACCAGCCAAAGTATATACTCAGATGCAAAGCGATCTTCATTACATAACAATGCCTCTTCCTAGATGGTTTTACAACGATTAATACAAAACTAAATCCGATACTCCGTGTTATGCAAAACGCGCCATGACTCTTAAATGAAAACTGAAATTATCTTCCTTCAATAGCAGAAACATACTTATCACCTACAACTTCTATCTATTCGCATCTACTGAAAACTTGCCCATATATCTATTGGCTTAATTATACATACGGAATACGCCATAACTTAAAATTTACCTCCAGTTATACCCGCGCTGTACTGCACCTGCATCTTAACCCTCCTGTAGTCTAAAATATACAGAGACTGGGCAAAATTCTTACCTCAATTCCTAATACCTACTCACACTCTAACGTTATCTTGTACCTAAGCTAACATATAAATAAAATAAAAAAAATGAAAATCTAAAGCTTAAAGTCTTAATCCACACTAACGCCTTTCTAACAAGCCTGCTCACATAGTTGTTTTCACTGCATAAGCTTATTTTTTATTAACAATGAAATAGCAATGCCCCTAAATCACTTTGAGGAGTGTAACTATTAAGTAGCAATATAACCTCTATAAACTAACCCTGTTACATTAACTTACACTGTGGGGGTCGCAGAAATACCTGGATTATGACCCAGGCGCGGAGCAAACCCTCTTGAGGATGATGGGCTCAGGAAATCTTCCCATATCATCCGTCTTGGAGAAGGAAAACTCTGAAACTAAACCTAAAGGGAGGGATGCCTCTCCAGTCTTGGATGACAACCTTCCTTGAGCTGGTGACTCATCAAATTACCGGTCTGCAAACCTAAACTGCGCAAGGAGTAGATAGGCTCTGTCTATCGCCCGGCTTCCATACTCCTTCTTTGCCTATTTAGTCAGGCGCAGAGACGCTATCATAGAGTTTTGGCGATGTAGGCAATGATAGATCTTGTTTCATTTCTAGGGCAATGAACGCCGTAATCCCCACCCCGACACAACCTACCACTCAAGAATGGGCACTTGGGAGTGCTTGAGTACCACATATTCCTGTGCAATTAGATTGGGTTGACCTTCTTCTGATGGATTGAGGGTACCGGATTGACAATTCCTGGCTGTTGTTTCCGATTGGTAGTACAGGGGCCCTAACTCTTTGATGGCGCTTGGAGCCGCTGCTCCATCAACAGTTTTATAATATCGGGATATTTTTAGTGCTATGTCGCGCATGGAAAGGGACCCTGCACTCATCCCACATGAGCTTACCTGAGGCCACAGTCCTATTTGAAGAAAGGTCAGCTGATGGTCTACTTGTGTTGCATGTCTGATACTCTGCATAACCTCTTGTTCAGCTCCCCCTTTCCTAACTGAAACTCTTTCAAAAATAGCAGTACCATAAAAAAATAAGCTTAAGCAAGGCTTAGGGTCAAACAAATCCAACTTGCCTCCTCCCTTGAGGCTGGTATCTACGAACATCCGTGGGCTCAGAACTAATTTAGCTGATGTTGAAGCATTTCTCCTAACAAATACCCCGATTATCTAAGCACAAAGTGAGACTAACCAACACTCGTCCATCCCCTCTAACCACTTTAACATGCCTGAATATCTCCCACTCTGCCGTAAGGATTCTGACAGACATATGCACGAGGTCTACATTCGTAACTCCCCCTTGACTAGAGAAATAACCATAGAATCGGACGACCAAGCCTTTATGTGCTTAAAAGATACAATATAACATAAGCTGCTAACCTAACCCTAACCTAACCTTAACTAACCCTAACCCTAACCCTAACCTAACCCTAACCTAACCCTAACCCTAACTTTAGCCTTTATGTGCTTAAACATACAACATAACATAAGCTACATTTATTTTCTCTACTGTTATCCCTCGACCCAGGACTGCACCTTAATAAATAAAGTCTCTGACACCATAGACACAGCACTCTCCCTCGACACTAGCGCACAAGTACATATATTTGGTGACTTTAATGTTCACCACAAAAACTGGCTTGGATCTCTACTTACACAGATTCAGCGGGCAGCACAGAACATAGCTTCCCTATATCTCACTCCCTATCAAAAATGGTTACATTTCCAAACCGTTTCCCTGATCAGTAATAACAACATTCATCACTTCTAGATCTGTTTTTGACCACAGTTCCCGATGATTGTATAACAAATGTTAACAGCCCACTCGGGAACACTAATTATGCAGTGATAATGGTCCAAATCGCCCTAAACTCTAGACCTAAATCTGACGAGCCAGTGCTCAAAACAACGAGATATTATAAAAAAAACCTGACTGGAAAGCCATCAGAGATCTTATCAGAGATGCCCCATGGGGGAATATTTTTCTCTTCCTGCTGAACAGTGCGCAAATGAGACCACTGAGTGGTTCAAAACCGCAATTGAAGCATATGTTCCAATGCGGAAATTTTATAGCAAGCCCCACTCTCCCCAATGCTCAAAGGCAGCATGCATACCGCAGATTTAGCCGACATTAGTCCAGTTCAAACAGGCAGAAGTATATAGAAGCTAGAAGTAACGTAAAGAAAGAAATAGCGACATCTACGAGAGAATTAACTGAAAGCACTAAACAACGCATCGAAGCGTAAAAATTAGGAACTCGAGACTTCTGGAAAATCTACAACATTGTAGTAAATAATCAGCAATCAACAATCCCCCCACTAAGCAACAATTACGCGGTTGTTTGCTCAGCCTCCAACTCCACACTGGACCTACACACCACCCCCTCCCTGACTTTCCTTTTCCGACAGACGCTACGCAAGACGATCTGAAAACCACCCCTGCTCAGGTGCATGCTATCATAAAAAAACCTTTACACTTCAAAAGCATGTGGACCAAATCTTATCCCAGGTGTGCTATTAAAAAAGTGCTCAGCCGAAGTAGCTCCAGTACTTTCCAAACTCTAAAACAAATGGCTTATTGAACCTTGTTTTCCGGGCTGTTGGAAAACTGCTTCTGTGGTACCAGTATTCAAGAATTCTCTCTATTCAAGTAGTTTCTTCCCCAGAACCGCTAGACTCTGGAATTCCATTCCAGGTCCCTGCTTCCCCTACTGTACTGACATGCAGAAGTTCAAATGTAACGGGAACCGACATCTTGCTGCCCAAATCCCTACATAGTACCCTAGTAGTTGTTGCCCCTGATCGTAGCCCCCTACACCAAAGTGGCAATTTGCCTTGTTCTGGGTGAAAATATAATAATAAAAAAACTGGTTCAAGAGAGCTGGAAGCGAATACAGAGAAATTATTTTCATCCGGGTAAAACTGTATATATATATATATATATATATATATATATATATATATATATATATATATATATATATATACAGGGTGTCCGTAAAGTTACTATACAGTCTTATTGTTTTATTGTATTATATTTGTATTAATAGTTAATATTTATCCTTGTGTAGCTGTAGGGTGTCTGTATAGTAACTTGTAAGACTGTAAAGTAACTTTACGGACACCCTGTATATATATATATATATATATATATATATATATATATATATGTATATATATATATATATATATATATTATTTAGTATATATTAATAAATATATACAAATTTACTAATTTGCTAATGTTTCGAACATAGGGTCGGATAAAACTAGGAATCCTTGTCAGGCGACATGACAAATGGCTCCTTCAATAAAGGAAATCAGTCTTTAAATGAAGAAAAAAGTAACAGTTCAATTTAGTTATGATAACATATTATAACTTAAAGAGACTGGCTCATGTAATATATATATATATATATATATATATATATATATATATATAAATATATATATATGTATGTATATATACCTTTACGTATATGTATATATATTACATATATATATATAAATTTATGTATATCTCTCTCTATATATTATTTATATATAAATATAAATTTATGTATATCTATAGATATTACATAAATATATATCAATTTATGTATATGTATGTATATATATTACATATATATATATATATATATATATATATATATATATATTACAAATTTTTGTCATTCAATAATTTTTTTTTCAGGTATGACGTTTAATAGTTAAATTTCAAATCAAAGTATTTTAATTATTCTATGTAAGATAAAGAATTCGTTTTAAATATTATAATTTCATATTCTGAAGTATATACACAATATATATATATATATATTTGTGTATATATATATATATATATATATATATATATATATATATATATACATTATAGACATTTAAAAAGCCAGAGAAAATAATAATGAGAACAAAAACTTGTAATAAAAATGATACTGAATTATATATGCTTCTCACTTTTCCTCTTACCGTTAAGTAATAAGAATTTGGTTTAAACAATCAGTTAATTATTTTAAAATTAGGATAATATAATTAAGTATATGAAATTGTTTCCCCAACTTATTATGCAGTAGCAATAGTACTTCGTTTCCGGCCATATATCTCAACTTCGCGCGCCATTATTTGAAACTATTCTCTCATTCAATCCTTTTTTTTCTTCTCTAGTCGCATATGGTTTTTAACTGTTTAACTTCTCCCCCATCTCTTCATATAATGATTCTTCGTACATACCTTTCCTCACACTGATATTATTTACTGCAGTAAATAATATGGCCGTTCTTTTTTTGGCTTTTGATTATTCTATCTTTATTTTTTCTTCTTTCATCCAATCCTTTTTTTTTATAACAGTCTAACCATTTATAAGCATCTTTATATTGTACACAACAATATATAAAATCTGTTGTTAAAATACACACATATTTACAATTTGTACGATTGTTTAAAACATAATGTCTACCTTTATTTTCACTACAATTTTTATATTTTTATAAACCCTTAATTCAGTGAAGACAACTATAAATATCGAACACTCTTAGACACGCCTCATATGCAAGATAGCTAACGGAATATCTCATTTCATTTTGAAATATATTATAGACGTTTCCTATATTAATTTCAAAATGTGTCCACATATAAAAATTAACATCCCAAATTATTCCAATGCATCCCGAATATGCCGGGTAAGACGAGAAAGTAAATAGAAACGTAATCTTACCTGACTGGATAGTGCTCGATAACGCGAAAAGTGTCCGGCCTCTCTTTCATCAAGCAGGTTCGGTTGTAGAGCATTTCGCGACTGTCTGGACAGTCCCATCGACGGTACTTGGAAAACCCATCGCACTTTTTGGTGGGAAATTCCTTGTAGCGCCAGATCACTCCGCCGCTCACGTAGACCTCTTGCTTCTCCACCCATTTCGGTGACTGACCCCGACCGTTCAACCACCACATCCGTGTTCCCCAGGGGCGTAATTTGGCGTCGAAGGACGGACTTTGTAGATATTCCGGGAATTGGCATTCGCTCCAAATTCCTAGGCAAAATAAAGGGGAAAAACAAAACAACAGAATTAAATACCTACGAACGTGCTCCCGAAATAAGATAAATTGCACAATGAAATTATTGCGTTTAAAAATGTGACTTAGGACAGGGAAAAATATGCATTAATAGATACTATATGTCCCAAATAGACACTACGATTCTGACAAAATTGACATTAAATTTGTTGCACCTGAAAAGTAAATGATCGAGTAAAGACTCCTTGGTTCTAAATCTATTAGTAAGGCTATGACATCAGCACATTCTTTTCGTTGTTTTGACTCTCGAGTATATATCCGACACAGTAAGACACAAGTAATCAACCGAGGACCACACCACTCTTTTTAAAAGCATATAAGACATCAACGAATGCACACTCGCGAGTCAAACAAATGAAAAGAATGTGCTCTTGTCCTAGCCCTACTCATTACTGGATTCAGGTTTTTGTTGTACTCTATACGGTCAAAGGGGAATAGCTTGCTTAAAAATATTGTAAGCAACAAAAAAATGTTAATAGAGTAAAGAAATTATTCGTTAACGGGATATTAACTTTATATTTATTCTAAATCTTATATATGAATTTGATTGCATATAATGATTTTAAGCGATATTGATGATAAGCCTCAAAGTGCAGTATCTGTTCTTCAGATGCGCCACTTTCATTTCTCGTTCTCTTTCAGTGGAGGAGAAACCCTTCACGACTGAGACAATTTTAATTTTCGTGCCTTTTCTCCGCGTTAAAAAAAACGACCCTGGTGTTTAACTCTGTCCCGTGGGGAGGCATAGTAAATAGGTACAACATATGACGTTCAACAAGCAGCTAACTCGTTCAGAAATCCATACAGAAGGTGTGTTTATAGTAGTGAAGGCTTTGTGTAGAACCATTCATCATTTTGGTAATACTGCTAATATCACTCGGTGCAATAGCTTCCACAACACAAAGTATACAGTAATGTTCATGCCTTCCATCAACGTTTTCACTTTTTTGAGATGCATGTCTCAACAAAAACTGAGCGTGCGTTTCTTCCAGTGGATTAAACGCAATCAGATACTAACCTAAAAATTTCTTTGTCTCAACCATTTAGCTCCGAGCATTTATAAATAGCTACTCATGAAGGACTGGCAAGGCTTATCGTTACTTAACGATATAATCCATAGTATAATATTTTTTATAATGATGTGTAACATTTTTTCTAAAAAAATACATCGAATGTAATTATTTAAGTTTATTATAAAGGTATTTCTTTTATTCCGATTTTTTTCGATTACTGTTCCAATCTTGAGTCTTACTTCTACGACGTTTTGTGTTGTGTAATCTTTGGTTTTTTCAGTTGTATTTTGCCGAACTCGGGGATTATGTTGTCGGAGTTGCATACTTATCTATTGACCTCGGGAATTTACAATGAATTCCGAACGGAACCCTTCATTTAATCCCCAGCGTTAGCGTGTTCTGGTTTCATATGTTATGACTGGGTAGAAGTCCTAAGCAATTAAAATTTCATTTTGAGTGTTGCCTGCAATTAGGATTGAATCGTCCGCCTGCAGCAGAGTGTGAATTTGAATTTGATTTTTACTAAGTACACTATCCATTAGGTTACGCATAGAGACGTTGTGGAATAGACATGAAATACGGGAACATAGTACGAAACGAGAAAAGGAAGGTAGTTATAATCGTTTATAAAATTATATTATACGCAAAAGGGAAAATATATATGAGAACTAAAAGGGAAAAATTAGAAAAAAATGTATACATAACGGTAAAGAGCACTTAGATTATGAAGTAAATGAAGAACGTGATGTATCTTATCAAAAAAAAATGTATATATAGGAATTACGCGTATTTAACTATTTCCCTATGCTGACAAATGAAGATGATTCCGTTTTCTCAATTTACAATATTGAAATTAAAGGGTCAAAGGAAATACTAATTCGCAAAATTTAGAGGCGGGAGTATAAATTTGAGATTTTTTTGTTCTAAATGGAAAATTTGTACGAGTAAGTTTATTATAATACTTTTAATTCGTGTTAACCGTGAAGAGCTTTTGAATATCTTAATATTTTCCCCCTTAAATATTATATCTTTATCAGGTAAATGTGTTGAATATATAAATAACACACACACACACCCACACACACACACATATATATATATATATACATATATATATATACATATATATATACACATACATTCTATATAAAATGTGTACATGTTGATCTATCTATCTATCTATCTATATATATATATATATATATATATATATATACATAGTTATACAAATATATAAATATATATATATGAATATATATAGGCATTAAATGCACACATTGTATATATATACATATATATACATGAATGTATATATATATTAGTATATATATATATATATATATATATATATATATATATATATATATATATATATATATATTCCCCTTCACCAGACTATCCATTCACGTGAAACCGCCTTTTTCTTTACCCGATTCCCCCTATTTTACTATTTGTAACCAAGGAAGATCTATGACTTACTTGTAGTTTCAGCAAATACTTTTGGAAGTCAAATCCGATCCCTCATTTTGCTAAATCCTACCCTCTGAATTAAAGGACTATCCACTTATTTTGGCTTCCTTTTAAAAATTAAATGTGTTTTTAACTCTTTTTCAAAGTGTTTTTTTTAACATGTTTTATAAGCGCAGCTTCCCTTACTGTGGGTATCCTTTTTCTTTCGATACTGGAAGGAGGCATCATTATATATATATATATATATATATATATATATATATATATATATATATATATATATATATATATATATATATGGGCAAACAGTTAATGAAAAAGAAAATATGTTAAAACACACTTTGAAATGAGTTAAAACATATTTAATCTGAAAAGGAAACACTAGATAAATGGATAATCTTAATCCGCGGAGTTTCGAAGAAATACTTTCCTTCTCCTCACAGGGCAGGAATTAGCGGGATCGGATTTTGCATGTAAAAGTATTTAGTGAAACTACAATAAGTCACAGATCTTACTTGGTTAAAAAATTGGTGAGGTAAGGGGAGTAGGAGGTGAAAGAAAAATGATAAAATATTTCACATGAATTGATAGTCCGGTGAAGAATGGTAATAATTAATAATTAATTCTTTAATATTTATAATTTACTTTAATTTTACCATCTTGGATCATTTTGGTAAATTCAATTGTAATGTTCATTTTATATATATATATATATATATATATATATATATATATATATATATATATATACATTTATATATATATATATATATATATATATATATTGGTCAATATATATATATTGGTCAATATAATTCTAAGACTGAATAGAACATTATGCGCCAGAGGTATGTCTGCGGATTGTGAAAGATATATTTATTTGAATTGGCTGGAAAAGCACAACTGATTTTTATTCAACTTTATAAGTCAAAGGTCTGGGACATATTCTCTTTGTGCCGATTTTGAACCATTCCCGGGACTCATGTTAGCGCAATGCTTTATGTGTGTTTAGTTGCGTGCGGTCGGCACACACGCACACACATACACATACATCTATATGCATAGATGTGATTATTTTCTCGTACGAATAGGAACACCAAAAATATTGTAGTCGTCTGCGTTTGTCATTGTAATATTTCCAACTTCACTGACGTGTTCATAGAAACGCAACTCCCTGAAGGCGTTTCCAATGTAAAGAAAACCTAGATATAACGACGCCATATTTATATATATATATATATATATATATATATATACATACATATATATATATATATATATATATATACAAAGGAGTTACAAGAATTAAAATAAGATCGATAATTTACGAGAAGATTATCGGGATAATGCAAAGCTCAACAAATTGTTGTAGAGCTTATATAGAGCATCGATAAGAAAATGACAATATAAAATTCCATGCTAATGTATGTAGATTTATTCATCTTTTCAATAAAGATGATATATCAATAAGAGGTGTCGGATGAGTAAAATATATATATTGTAAGGGAGAGCTGGGAAAACTAAAATGATGTCTGTGATAATGGATAAATATTTTTTTATATTACAGAGATAATTTAAGTTCTCCCTTTCCCTCACCAAACAGTCTCAATATTTTATCTCTTACTGCAAAATTGTGTTGCTCCTAATGTAGCTGTCGCTAGACGTCGCATCCATATTATGCCATCTAGTATCTTCTTTCCACTTCTGATGAGAACCATTATTCCTCGAAATACCATGGTATAAAGAGTTTTACTTATCCTACACTCCAAATTGATGTATCATCCTTATTAAGTAAAAACATGAATATAATGCCCTTGTTTTCCTTTTGGTTGAGTACTGCCACCTATCAACGAGATGGTTCTAGGATCAGTCCCCGGCTTTAAAAGGTGCTAGTTTAGCGTCATTGATTAGTGGTGATACAACGAAACAGTACTGTCTGTCGATCACTCAAATATATAGTAAGTCCAAGCATTTTTGGGTATAGCACTGTCGTAAATAATCTCACTCGCTATATTTCATATAAAAAAAACAATTGCGATTTCCCTCCCAATTTTCGGATGTTTTAAACATACCCATATACCTTTATTTTCTTTAAAATTCATAACTGCTTTTCTTCTGATGAGTTAAAGGCGAAATTAATTAAATAATTGTATATAATCACTAAATTAATGGTTTTACGCTACGAAACAGGTGATTCCAAGAATTTTGCATGTAAACTTATTTAAAGCAAAGATGGTCAACATCGCGAAATTTCGAAAATAGAATGTTCTCATTTATTTGTTATATGATCCGTAGTTAGATGGAGTTTCATAAAAAATGGCCTGAATAAAAGTGAAATATAATTGAATAGACATATTACCCCATATATATATATATATATATATATATATATATATATATATATATATATGTGTGTGTGTGTGTATATATTTCAGAATAGTTCTTATTTAACAATCAGTTGCTATGGAAACATGAGATTGTAAAGTTTACAAATTAATACTGGCAGTAATATTCTATAAGTTATCCCATCTAAACAAGAATCGCTCGATATGCAAGATAGAGCCAATAAATTAAATTGTGATTCAATGAATTTCACAAAACTCTCATTACACTCAAAATTGGCCCCCCAGTTAACTCTAATAGCGAACAGAAGAAATTACAAAGAACTGCGGCAAAATCCTACGGGCTTAAAACAAATCAGCACCCTATGTTTAACCCAGGACTTAACCATTTTGAAAACATGATAATTGACTTTGTCAAAAATATAAAGTTTAAGAATAACCGGTATACACCTAACAGTACCACTAAGAAAATAAATAACTTTGCGAAAAAAGTCAGTAAAAGTTCGCACACATTTGTTCCAGCCGATAAAACCAAAAACTATTATAAACTAGAATATAGCAATTATAAGAAATTTATATACAAAGAATTAAACAAATCCTATAAAACTGCTCCCGAAAACAAAATAGATAAAATCAACTTAGAAGCTAAAAACTTACTTAACATTATGAATATCCATTAACATACAGAATTGTCACTCCTGGCACTCCCAGATTTACACTGAAAGACCACAAAACACTTCCATTAGACTAATTTATCCATCAAGGTGGGGCATTGGTCTAATAAGCAAGAACATCTTAGAAAGAAAGATACCTTTCATTAGAGACAAAGTTAAATTCCCATTGTGGCAATGTACTGACTCAGATATAAATTGGTTCTTAAAACTGAAGGATAAGCAACAACTAAGCTTTATCACTTTCAATATAAATAATTACTATCACTCAATCTCCCCAATACTATGAAATAAGTCACGAATATTTGCAAAAAAGCATTCGGACATAGCGGATTTAGAAATTAAATTTATCTTATTCGCCAGACGACCCCTAATTAATTTTGAAGGTAAATAGTGGGCAAGAAAAGATCCCCCTAATGACTTCGATATAATAATGGGATCTTACAATAGTGCACAAGTAACCGACTTAGTTAATCTTTATTTATTAACGGAAATTATTATAGAATTCAACAACATACAAGGGGTCTATACAGGGATGACGCATTATTCGTCACCCCCGCAAGATCAATACAATACAACAACACTTTAAAAAACTGCATGATTTTTTAAAAAAATGTTGGATTAACAATAGATGTTGACCCAAGTAAAAAAAAAATCCAACATTTTAGACGTATCTTTAAATCTATGTTATGAATCTTACACCCCGTTCCATAAATAAAATCTAAACCTATTTTATGTACACAAACAATCTAATTACCCAAAGTCAATAATCAAATCAATAGTTTCATCTATCTCCAAAAGAATATCAAATCTATCAGCTGACAAAAAAGCCTTTGACCAGGTATCGACATTCTACAATAATGCTTTAAGGAATTCAGGATATAAAGAACGCATATCATATAACAAAAAACACCCTGCAGCGAGAAAACTACCTTCAGCAATTACTCATAATATGACAATAAAAATAACAACAACAAAACAAGCCAACATGTTCCTAACAATACAAATTTCCTCACTAAAAACACAACACCCAGCATAATCCCAAACCAAAAAAATCTAATAAGAAGAGAAAAGTAAAACGTAAAAACTCCATTTGGTTGAATCCTCCTTTAAGCTCAAATGTAAAAACTAACATTCCAAAAGAATTTTTCAGAATAGTGGAAAAATCTTTTAAATACCATTATAAGTATAGTACCCGATTAAACAAAAACTCCATAAAAATCTCATACTCCACAATGCCTAATCTAGCACTGCCAATAATTTCGACAAATAACAGGAAAATTAAACAAGCGCTGGATATACCAATTGACCTAATACCTAGTAACAAATGTAACTGCCAAAATAAAAATGAATGCCCTCTTGATAACGATTGCATACACAAAGACGTGATATACGCCGGCACAGTCACGCAATTACCAAAAATGCACACAACCAATCAAATGAGGCAACCAATGAATATAGTCGAAGCGTTCAGAACGCAAGCATACATAGGGAAACATATGGTGTGGGCTAAAATATTAATAATAATAATAATAATAATAATAATAATAATAATTATTATAACAGAAACAACAACAGCCAGGCAAACGTATTCCATAATATAATTCCCAGTGAAGATCAGATTAGGATTAACCAGCAACCAGGCTATGAATCCCTAGGCCCAATCTTAACCCAACCCCCAATATAAGACTCAATAGCGATGTGAGCGATGGACAAATAAACAATAATACAACAAGGAAAACATTCACGTATAAAGGTGCATCATCAAGCTTAATAAAAATAAGAATCTCAAACCACCTACATTCCTTCAGAAATGAAAGATCTCAACACAATGATAATAATAGTACACCCTTAACTAAATTAATCAATATCCTAGAGGACAAGAAAATTCCATATTCAATTAAATGGAGCATACTGAATAAATCTAGATCATATGCCCCAGGGGATAAGTTTTGCAATCGTTGTATATCAGAAGCATTTAACGGCATCACTTTCAACAAACCCATAACAAAAACCAAGAATGAACTAGTGTCCAAATGTAAACACAAGAAAAAAATTAAATACAGTCACCTTATAATAAAATAACATACACTCTCTGTATATATGATTAATAGGTAAAACCAAATGATTAAATACACATCAGTTTCGACTAAAATCCAAACTAGTACTTTGCTAATATAAAAATGTTAATTTTCGAAAGGTAGATTCGTAATAACCTCTTTTAACACATATTATAACTTTCTCGTTTTGTATATATGCACATGTTTAGTAGGGCCTTACTATAAGCACATTAGCATACTACACTTTAAATTTCTTACACGTAATTTGCACCCTAAGATCTTATTATAATAGTATTTCCAAAAACATGTAGTTTCCCAATTAAAGAATTTAAAATTTCGCCCCCATCCAAAAAAGGAGTAAAAATTCCCCATTGCAAGGTAATCTCCAGATCCGCACATATAAACAAGAAAGATCTATACTCAATGATGCGTCATCCCTGTTGGTACAAGGGTAATTCAGTTCTATAACCATAGTTACACAATCCCACTCTTTTCATTTTATTAATGTAAATTAGCAGTGTAGGGGTTAAAAATTATCTATGATAAACTTAATTAAGTTACCTACCCTAATTATTTTTATAATTAATAGTGTTAAATTATAGTATACTTTCTTTATGTCTAAATATATATTTTGTATATATGAGGGTATATCTAGGTATATATGGGAATAGGTGTTATATGTAGGTATATATGGGCTTAAATGTAAGTATATACAATGTAAGTGAGCGAATTTGTGTATATACTGTATGGTTGCGTGTATGTAAAAATATATATTGTATGCGTGCACGCATGTGTACGTATATATATATATATATATATATATATATATATATATATATATATTCATGTGTTTATATGTAACTTTGTGTGTATTTGAATGCATGTGTAGAAAATCTTCCCAGTTAAATATTATTAAATACTATAATGTTATGGATATTACTGATTTTAAACGCTTTTCAGTAAGGTATTATTATTACTTTATTACTTTTGTTTTAGCTTATTTAGCATTGAACTATTACCGTAAGGCTCATAAAATAAATATAAAACGTTCCACTAATAATCTTAGAATTGGTTTCACAATTAGCTCATGAACATTAGTATATTTTAAACCTTATGTCAATCCTCCTTTTTAAGGGAAACTATACATACGTATCAAATTAATAATAATTAGCACCTCATTGGCAGTATATATATATATATATATATTTATATATATATATATATATACATATATATATATATATAATTTTAGTTGACTGAAAAAATACGATTTAAACTGACAAAGGGGTTTGAGATAAAACTAGGATAAATCTTGAAAAAACGAATTATTCTATTTACGTATTCGGCCCATCCTTTTATTTTTATTTTATTTTTATTCTTATCTCTATTTTCTTCTTGTTCCTCCTCTTTCCTTCCCGAACCAAGTCTCTATATCTAGTACACTTCCTACAATTCACCACTACCTACTCTCCCTACTATTAACACCTCGCCCCACTAAAAAAAATTAATATAGACTTCTAATGAAAATGTTTCCACCACACTTTGAATTATTAGCGCTGGAATCACAAACAAATGTATACAGGCACTTGTCCGATTCGGATATCTACACAGCTATGCGGATTACCCAATATATAACTTGGAACTTATAACCAAACCGATGTAAATAACGCATACCATGGATTTTACCAAGCAAGCTCGATCTAAAACAATTTCACATCCTTTTTCTACAAATACTCCTGCTACAGGACTTCTGATTAATTTATTACTTTGACTTTGACTTTTCATGTCTCACTGACTTTAGCAAATAGGGTGCATACCTTTATAAGTATTTGCTAATTTTTTCTCTCTTCTTACGAGATGGTAGACATCGAACCCCTATAGGTTAATGAGATTAATTTTCTAAAGTATTCATTGTCTTGCTTAGAATAATACAAATTCTTTGATATGAAAGTCAACCACTTCATTTCATTTCAATGAGAGTTTTTTGAAATTCATTGAATCACAATTTAATATATATATATATATATATATATATGTATATATATACACACATATATATATACATATATATATTTATATATATATATATATATGTGGGGGGTGAGTGTGTGTGTGTGCGTGGGTGTATGAGAGTTTGCGTGTGTGTGTGCCTGCATAAGTACTATCATAAAAATCAAAACAGTGCAATTTCCGAGCCAATTTGGTTGATTCGGACGGAATAATAAAATATGAGGCATAAGTCCTGTTAGAAAATTTCCGGACTATTTGTTATGATAATATCAACATTAATTTAATAATTTATTACCATTATTATATGATCTAATGTATGATTTCTTTTTTTTTTTTAGAAAGAAAAGATTCTAATTCTTAACAATATATCTTAAATTTAAGAGGAGATTAATCATAGAACAACATAGAAAGGACTTGCGTCTACTAGAAAATAGTCAAGTTAAGTAACAACCTCAAAGTCAATGAAATGTTCATAAAACGACGATTGATCGTTACCTGGAAACTTCGTCGATCAAAGATAGACAACAATCAGGCCGTCTCTACGCCTCAAGAACATCTAAACTCATCAAAAACATTAGAGAAAAAATCAGACGTAATCACAAAAAAATCGATCTGATAAATGTCAAATAAAGCACAAACACCACAAAATACTATGCGAACGATATGTCGAAGTGACCTACAAGTATCACCTCATAAGCTCCAAAGCACCAACTTCTTTTTGCAGTCACAATTGCAAAATGACTCATCTGAAGTCAACTCTTGTTCAACCGTATCAGGGAAATCACGCTCATTAACATCAACTTCATGAATGAAAAGTTATTCCCGCGTCAATAGTTTCACAATCATCAAAATGATTGAGTCCTTGCGAGAAGTCGTAATCAATACCTGATAACGCAGGGTAGATTTTTAGAACGTAGAAACCACCAACAGTGATGGTCTGAGCAACCATTTCTCAAGAGGTCAGGATTAACAAAGAACGTTACCTTGAGGACATTTTGAAGCTGCATTAACCCCCTGGTGTAATTCTGGGTTCAAATTATTGTGCCCATGTAGCACAGCTGTGGTGTAGAGACAACTATTAGTCATGAATAAACAAAGAAAAATGGGCATCCTCATCACTTGATCTTAACGCTCTTGATTATTCTTTGTAGTCAATCCAGGAGAGTGAAATCTTCTTTACTCCTTGTCAAAATATTGAAGCTTTTAAGATGAAATTGAACAACTATTGGGAGAAAATACACTTATATGTTGTGGTTGCTGCTATAGATGATTTCACCAAAGACTTCGTGGTGTAATGAAAGCCGTGGAAAACATTTTGAATAATACTTTTACCATATTGTTCTTTGAATGTTTGCTAATCCTATTTAGTTTATTAATTATTCTCATCTTTGTTAGTTGTTGTTTCAAGACGTTTCGGGCAACTATCACTCTGGCCTCCGTCAGGTGGAAACCCCGACAGGATAATGAATTTCAATTAAATAATATATATATATATATATATATATATATATATATATATATATATATATATATATATACGATTCAGTACAGACCCAACATCAAGATCGGATAATAAATAAACGTGGATTTATAAGTCAAAAAATCCAACTTTGATCGCCTTTCGGGTCCAGTGACGCAGTGAATAGAGACGGTGAATCTCTAGGGTTCGAGGTGAGAATTGTCTGAGGATAGCGGTTCAATCCTACCCAAAGCCGACCAGAGGCTTACTTGCCCCAAAACATGTTGATATAACAACAACTATGGAAGGCAGTAATTGCTGAGGATGCAGTTAGGAGATTCGGAGTTTCTATCCCGTCCCGATTACCACTTGACTAAGGCCAGAGGAATAGTTGGCCAAGACCTTGTAAAAAAAAAACAAATAAAAAAGATGAGAATAATAATCCGCAATAAATAAATTAATATTAATACTTATTTATACATACATACTATCACACATATTACGGCAACGTTCAATGTTGCAAGTTAAGCAACCGCTTCAAGTTCAGTCTAAGTTAATAGACACTTATCTATCAACGGGGGCCAAAAAATACGTTTGTATGACTGTGTCTACCTTACCTACACAGCGTATATGTCTGTCTGCCTATCAGTATAAACGTTCGACCATATTACGCAGTGTTTATTTTAATATAAATTCATGATGTTATTTCATATCCATATATTTACGCCGCGGCTATCTTAGTGATTAATGAGAATTTATTCACGATGGAATATTGAAAGGTATCGGGCGATGTTTGCTCATTGATTGAAGTAGCGCGACACTTGTTCAGGCAGACTGACAACGAGGTTGGAAGATGTGGATGGGTTGTGAGGTTAGGGCGCTCAAGGATTGAGCTGTGTTACATATGGAAGACGGAGAGACATATCAGTGTATATATATATATATATATATATATATATATATATATATATATACACACACAAACACACATATATATATATATATATAATTATATTTTACTATAATAATTAAATACCTACAGACACTAGTGTTTCATCCTTTCGGGATTCTTCAGTGCAGGGTGTCACGATTACTACCAGTCGAACGATTCAAACCCCGCGACACGAGACATCTCTGGCTCGATTAGCGGAGGCCGTATCCATTCGGCTACCATTAACTGTGTGAAATAGCGTTGAATTTTAAACATTTTAATTTAAATGTTCATTACGTCAGACAGACAGTGATCAAATCGTTATACGATGATCTACGCATAAGAGCTAAATTGACCGACTTTTTAATTCAACTGAAAGTGCTCAACGATAAGAAACGAATTTCTTAAAGGGGCTGTTATAATTATATTTTACTATAATAATTAAATACCTACAGACACTAGTGTTTCATCCTTTCGGGATTCTTCAGTGCAGGGTGTCACGATTACTACCAGTCGAACGATTCAAACCCCGCGACACGAGACATCTCTGGCTCGATTAGCGGAGGCCGTATCCATTCGGCTACCATTAACTGTGTGAAATAGCGTTGAATTTTAAACATTTTAATTTAAATGTTCATTACGTCAGACAGACAGTGATCAAATCGTTATACGATGATCTACGCATAAGAGCTAAATTGACCGACTTTTTAATTCAACTGAAAGTGCTCAACGATAAGAAACGAATTTCTTAAAGGGGCTGTTATAATTATATTTTACTATAATAATTAAATACCTACAGACACTAGTGTTTCATCCTTTCGGGATTCTTCAGTGCAGGGTGTCACGATTACTACCAGTCGAACGATTCAAACCCCGCGACACGAGACATCTCTGGCTCGATTAGCGGAGGCCGTATCCATTCGGCTATGATTAACTGTGTGAAATAGCGTTGAATTTTAAACATTTTAATTTAAATGTTCATTACGTCAGACAGACAGTGATCAAATCGTTATACGATGATCTACGCATAAGAGCTAAATTGACCGACTTTTTAATTCAACTGAAAGTGCTCAACGATAAGAAACGAATTTCTTAAAGGGGCTGTTATAATTATATTTTACTATAATAATTAAATACCTACAGACACTAGTGTTTCATCCTTTCGGGATTCTTCAGTGCAGGGTGTCACGATTACTACCAGTCGAACGATTCAAACCCCGCGACACGAGACATCTCTGGCTCGATTAGCGGAGGCCGTATCCATTCGGCTACCATTAACTGTGTGAAATAGCGTTGAATTTTAAACATTTTATTTTAAATGTTCATTACGTCAGACAGACAGTGATCAAATCGTTATACGATGATCTACGCATAAGAGCTAAATTGACCGACTTTTTAATTCAACTGAAAGTGCTCAACGATAAGAAACGAATTTCTTAAAGGGGCTGTTATAATTATATTTTACTATAATAATTAAATACCTACAGACACTAGTGTTTCATCCTTTCGGGATTCTTCAGTGCAGGGTGTCACGATTACTACCAGTCGAACGATTCAAACCCCGCGACACGAGACATCTCTGGCTCGATTAGCGGAGGCCGTATCCATTCGGCTACCATTAACTGTGTGAAATAGCGTTGAATTTTAAACATTTTAATTTAAATGTTCATTACGTCAGACAGACAGTGATCAAATCGTTATACGATGATCTACGCATAAGAGCTAAATTGACCGACTTTTTAATTCAACTGAAAGTGCTCAACGATAAGAAACGAATTTCTTAAAGGGGCTGTTATAATTATATTTTACTATAATAATTAAATACCTACAGACACTAGTGTTTCATCCTTTCGGGATTCTTCAGTGCAGGGTGTCACGATTACTACCAGTCGAACGATTCAAACCCCGCGACACGAGACATCTCTGGCTCGATTAGCGGAGGCCGTATCCATTCGGCTACCATTAACTGTGTGAAATAGCGTTGAATTTTAAACATTTTAATTTAAATGTTCATTACGTCAGACAGACAGTGATCAAATCGTTATACGATGATCTACGCATAAGAGCTAAATTGACCGACTTTTTAATTCAACTGAAAGTGCTCAACGATAAGAAACGAATTTCTTAAAGGGGCTGTTATAATTATATTTTACTATAATAATTAAATACCTACAGACACTAGTGTTTCATCCTTTCGGGATTCTTCACACAATGCAGGTTAGATGAAACGCCAAGAAGTAATGGACAATCAATTTGGTGTACAGTTTTATTTTAATGAAAAATAATACACGTACACTTATAGAGACGATATTGACGAAGATATGTTTATCTATATATTATCATAATGTAAAAATTGTGACCCGTTACGTTAACCGTTGTACTCGAATTAGATTGCTTAAATAAAGAAACAATATATATATATATATATATATATATATATATATATATATATATATATATATATTGTTTTAACAAAAACCAAGACACCAAAGACTGGGGAGATAGCAACAAATAGTGCATTTCTTCGTTAGTTACAATTGTTTCAAGACTATTCGGACAAATCCAAGCGTTATGTCTTTTGAAAATTTTCACAAGAAAATCCTTACTTCAGACTTATTAAATAAAACCACTGTAAGAATTAAACATTACGGAAACAATTTATTTCATAAAGAAAAGAAACCGAGCGAAAACATTTTACCTATATCGCATCCTTGCAAAGTATTTTTAAAGATTTATATATTTATAGACGTTCAATTTTTTTAATTGGAGATACGAAAATAGGAAAGCAATAAAATAAAGTGATAATAATGTTAACATTGGAAAATGAATCGAAATTATGTATAACAATGATTTTAATAATAATTAACACATAAAATAAAGGGAAATGGTACTAATTTTACATTTTGGGTGTATTGTCTGATTTAAAATTATCACGATAAGATATAATAAAAATAGTATTAAATTATATAATAGTAATTCATAATTGGTTTAATTAAATGTAATATGTAACCAATCGACTAAATATAACCTGCCTCGGCAAATAGATTAGAAGAAAATATATGACACTATTGTAACATGAATTTTTTTTTTCTATGGAGATAAATCTTTATATGAAATATAAGCTAATGACGATGAACAGAATTACAATGGTAAAAATTAAGCTAGTTAAATAACTTCACTTCAAATTAATCAATTATTTTATACTAGCGACGGTGCCCGCCGTTGCCCGAGTGTTTGTTTCCGGGACGGGGGGGGGTTAAAAATGTTATGGTAGGTAAGTAGGAAGGATCAAACTCGGAGTCATGAGTAAAAGTAGGAAAATACAGTGTGAAAAAAAACAAACAAAAAAAAAACATCTGCAGCGTTAACAGTTCGGCCACCAAGAAAAGTCCATTCCAGTTGTTTAGGGGGAAAAAAACAACAAAAAAAAACGACTACGGTAGGTCGGCGCGAAAGTGAAAATATAATGTGAATTGTCCAGCACGCTACCCACTACGCCACAGAGCACTGCAGCTTAGTTTAGTGATTTTAAATAACTTCACATGAAAGAACTACGAAGCCAAACCGGTGTTCTCTTCTCAACTGTTCCTTGTGAACGATCCCCAAACGGTGTTAAGTGGTGGCAGGGGGGGATGAATTTATTAGAGAGAATATATTTTACCACTTCCATTGATCTTAACCGATTTTGGCCGTGACTTCTCAGCAGAAAACGTATAGAAATCTAAGATTATCGAGGAATTTGAGAAATAATAAGCCTATAACACACCTCAGATATTGTTCTGTCGTTTGTGCATATTATATTTGCATGAAATATCTTGATTTTTAATCCTATTAAGGTCAAAATCCGTCGGGAAAAATAAGTTCATTTTATTTGTATAGAGAAGAGAAGAGAAGAAGAGAAGAGAAGATAACCGTAAATGGTAAATTGTTTGTTTTAGTTTAGTTTAGTTTCGTATATATAAACAGGTATAATAGGGTATTTTTATTGATATTATTTTCATTAGTATGCATACATCAATTAGAATGAATAAATTTACTAATTATTAAATAGAACATTTTGGCAGATTATTCCTCAGTTAACAGAGCATGTTACTACGAATAGTAATTTAAAAGGGCGTAATGGAAACATAAGGTATTTCCAGCTTCTCTTTTTTTTCGGATTTTCCTCATGTCAAAAAGCATTTCCTTTCCTTTTGATGGATTGATGGATGCTATGTCTTTGGATTAGTTAAGGCTATAATAGATTCACTGATTGATATAATAATTAAGGGATTGATTTTGCGCTAGGAAACAGATACTGTCAAGAATTGTAAATGTCAACTGAATAAAAGGAATAAAAAATAAGATGTCCAACATCATAAATTTTGGATTATACACTTTTGTCATTTATTCACTATATTGCTCTGTAATTATATTGAGCTTCTTAAATAAGGATTGGTATATATTATAAGAAAATATATTTCCACACACACACACACACACACACACACACACACACACACACATACCCACACACACAGATGATTGATTAATCTATCCTTAGATATTGACGATTCTGGATGGAAAAGTGCTCGAACTTCCGATATATATGGCGATTATATCAGCCATTTTTCCAGAAGTGGAGACTGTTATTCAGAAGATGGAAATGATAAATATAGAATTCATAGACCAGCCATTTCCTCTTATATTCAATCAACCATATAGTACAAATCTATGAAATAAACAGATAACATGAATTAATTACTACTAGTGCAACATAGGTTAATGTATAAAGAGTGATATATGAGTGTGTGTATGTGTTTGTATGTCAATATTATTGCTTATCGAAAGCATTGATAAAATAATGTCATAAATATAAGAAAATGAGTTACTTCCCTTGCAAAAATGATGTTTTTTTAGCAATAATTCAGATAAAACGATGTATTTCCTTAAAGGAAAAAAATCTACAACAAAAAATTATAAACAGAAGCAACTATTGATTTCCTTAAGAAACAATTTATGAGATAAAGCCTGTGGCTTTTTTTTTGTTTATAAGAATATAAAGAGCATGGACGATTCTTAAATCGAACCAAATTAATATACCAGTCGTTTTCGTTTACCACGCTATGAATATTAAGTGGAATAATTTTACTAAACGCCAACAAAAATCGTGACCTTAAAAAATAAAACTACTGATCCCCCATGTCGCCGTCATCGACCTCTGTCCACATGACATTTTGGCCTCAATTTGCTCGGTCAGTTAGTCTGCGTCTATTATCACTTATCACTACACGAAGAAAAAGATGTGCGACTTATCGTCCATTTGTTTTGCATTTGATGGATGGCTGACGAAGTAGTTAGATAAAATAGACTCCATACGTTGCCCGACTTATTTAGTTATTTTCTGGGAATTTTTATCATGTTTTTTTTTTTTTTTTTGCTTATAAAATAAATACAGTAAAAGCATTGCGATTTTAAATAAAAAATTAGTAAAATGTTACACTACAATATATTATACACATGCATATAATACAAATGACTCTATAAATAAGATCGTAAGGTGGGTTAAACACCGTAACCAGGGGCGGGAATAAAACAAAACATCGCATTCCATATCATAAGCGAAAAAACCGTAGGCAACACTTACACAGTTTCGTAAGCATCGGGGCAAGTTGTGGTTGAAGCTTTTTCAGCATTATAATCGCAATGCCCCCAGGGCCAGTTGCTTTACAGGAATCAAGCTTCTTGATTAGCTTGCCGACCTCACGCACAGGTATTTGTATGTTGCATACCGTGTTGTCTGTTATAGGAAGAAATACCGGGAGTCGATGGCTTTCGTCGCATAGGGTAGAATTATCTGCAAAGTTCTGTGCAAATGGTTTGACCTTGTCTAATGCTAACGAGATGACTTCAGGTCCATTGATAATGGTTGGGATAGAACGCACGCTTCTGTTCAGGATCCTATTCGCTATTTGCCAAAACTTGTGGGAACCAAGCCGCTGCTCAGCTACTTTGGATTTAATGGACTGAGCATATAGCTCTCTTGCATTTTTTATTACTTTTTTACAGAGGTTGCTGGCAGTCCTGAAAGCAGCTTTAGTCTCAGTGCATCTATTACGTTGGTAGCTATGGAAAAAAGTGATTTTTGTGCGCGATGGAAGCAGCATATTCTGGGAAGAACCATAGCTGGCTGTTAGGTTGTTCTTTTTGGAATTTTGTGGATGGTATGAATCGATCTATGCATACAGTTAACCATTTGGTCAGATCTGATAATATAGAGGGCACAACTTTTTAAAACATGAAATGCAGGGGTAGATCAGATATAAATGTGTGCAAGATATCCAAGTCAGACGTAGAGTAACGATATACAGTACGGTAATGCCCCCCTCAGTTAGCCGTAGAGTATCGATATACAGTACGGTCAAAAAAAAATTGTAGCCTTGTGCTACAGTATACCGGAGTTCTGCTATACGTGCTTTAATAACAGACTATTATCTTCGAACTTATTCTCGGAAATGTTCGGCCAATATATATCAGTCCGTCCTCATTTACAAACGAATAAAATTTACACAAATTTCTGCATTTTGTATAGGTTATCAGACGGAACTTATAATTTAATACAAACAGTTATATTGTTCATATTGCGCCATCTATTAAGTATACCTCCATCGCCGCATATTTCATGTCAATACTATCATACACCAATTAATCAACATAATTTCGCATAACCATTTTATCTCCATAAGACACAACAAGAAAGCGACGGTTCGAAAGTAACTCAGTTTAAAGTAAACCACTAAAAGGTGCTCCAGTAAGATCAGGTGCACATACTACAATCGATTATGATGCTGGCTTTTACTAATTGATGATTGTGATGATCATCGTTTTATTCGATTTAAGATCTATTGTACATGTTGACAGGTGTTGAACAACTTGTAGAAACTGACTTTTAAAACTAACCAATCCCAAATCAATTATTAATTATTAACTAACCACTCCCGAACCAATTATTAATTATTAACTAACCAATCCCGAACCAATTATTAATTATTAACTAACCAATACCTAACCAATTATTAATTATTAACTAACCAATCCCGAACCTATTATTAATTATTAACTAACCAACCCCTAACCAATTATTAATTATTAACTAACCAATCCCTAACCAATTATTAATTATTTACTAACCAAATTCCGAACCAATTATTAATTATTTACTAACCAATCCCGAACCAATTATTAATTATTAACTAACCAATCCCGAACCAATTATTAATTATAAACTAACCAATCCCGAACCAATTATTAATTATTAACTAACCAGCTAATTATTCTTCTCTTTTTATAGCTCTTGAATTTTAATTCAATCCTTAGATTGAGTTACATCGGATCCCCACACTTACTGCACTGTGTTCTGATGAAGTCAAAGTACTTGAACTCCTTCGACGTACTAAAGCTCGACCCTCCGGACAAGCAGCAAACTACCCCCGTTCACTGTTGATGTGCATAGACGCTGGAAAGTTTTCGACGCTAGAAGTATTTTCCCCTCTCACAGTGCAAGACTTTGATATTCCCTGCCTAGTTCTAGTTTGTTCTGACTGTACTAAACTGTATAAAATGTAATGTCACGTGAGCAAACATCTCGCTGTTAACCTCGCCACATTTGCTTGTTAAGAATGATACCAAATAGAAACCCTTCCATTTCACATGTGAATATGCCATGTTTTAGGGGGGGGGTTAATGATAAGAAAAAAATAATGAAGTGTTACCGCTTTTTTTTTTGACAATATACGTATTAGAGTTTAACTTTTCCTCATACATATAACACAAATAGATAATAAAAATAGATCCTTATTTTATGTAGAAAGGTTAGGCACAAATATCTGGTACCGGGAATATCTGATAACATAATTAAAAATATATAAAGCTACATATCCCTCCCTTCACTAAAAAAAAATCCTAAAATAGATAAAATTATTAATTTGCATACTGAAGTCGTTTTCTGTGACCATAAGTAAAACATGTATATATAAATTCATTGTTTTTTTATATTTATGTTGATGAAATAAGCTTCAGTAATTCTTAAATATTTGCTAATAAAATATCTAATATATTTAATTTTATTGCTGTTTCTTTATCTTTCTACCTTCTAGTTCTTTTTTTTTACTATTTCCTATTTAGTTTTTTTTAATAATATTTTTCCCGCGTCGTTTTAAAGTATTTTTTATTCCTTTTTTTATACTTTTTTTCATCTTCTTGTTCTTATTTCTTAAAATCTATATTTTGTAATTTTCCTCCCTTTATTTCCCCATCTTACTATATTTTTCCATTTTTACAGTTTGAAATTTCTTTCTCTCCATTTTTAGCTTTTATTTATATTCTCGTAATTTATAAATTCTGATTCTGTTTCTCTTCCTCCGTTTTTTTTTTATCCGGTGCTTCATCTTTTTGTCTCATTTTATCCGTTTTTCTCTTGTTTAGTTTTACTTCTTGCATTTTAATTTACTCTCTTTTATTATTAGTCCCCGTTTTATTCTTATTTTCTGTTTATTCATATTCACCCCCCAACAAGGCACATAGGCATCTGGATGTAAGTACCTACTATTTAGAATAATTCCTTGGAAAGATTAACGACATGTTGGTGTACGCTATATTTACACCCATATATATCAGTACAGTGAGAGAAGCAGTTAACAGGAAGAAAATTAGAAATTACAATTAATCAAGCTCTAGTCCATCAACTTACTGCAAAATTGCTGATCGACAATCAATATGGATTTAGGCAAGCCCGTTTCACAGCAGATATCCTAACTGTAATTTCTGAACGTATAAACTGGACAAAACAGGGGAGGGTAGAGCGGTAGCCCATCTAAGGCTTTTGACAGGGTATGACATGATGGTCTTCTAAAGAAAAATTAGATCATATGGTATCACTAGAAGAATACATAATGTAATTAAATCCTTCTTAAGTAACGGAAAAATACCGGTTATCCTCGACGGTCCTGCATCTAAACAATATGATATAAATGCGGGAGTACCTCAGAGGTCTATCTTTAAACTTACATTATTCTTGATATTCATAAATGCCCTCCCTAATAATATTGTCTCTGAGACGGGTATATTTGCTTATGACACCACTCTCTATAGCAGACGCGAGGGGAAAGCGAATAAACACATATTTAAGAAAATAGCAGAAACACTAGAGAATGACATGGGGACAAAACTAGATGGTCTCATTCAATGCTGCCAAGACTAAGATTGTGTCCTTAAATAATTACAAGAAACCTTCTCGACCACCGATAACGTTACCCGAAAGTACTTCCTTTGAACTCCTCGGCCTAACGTTTACAGGGAACATGAACTGGAATAGATACCTTGATAGCATCGCTAAGGATGCTGCGAGGAATGAGGGCTCACTCTACCGTGCTAGAAAACTACTTACCTCTATAAGGTCACCATTCGCCCATGTATGGAGTACTGTTGTGCATCAAAAGAGAGCCGTCAACCTGATAGGCCCTGAACTGTAATCTAGGCTTCAGCCTCTGTCCCATCGACGACACTTTGCATCCCTCGGCCTGTTCTACAAGTTCTTTAATGGTGAATGTTCTGACGAACTACAAGAATTTGTAACCCCTCGACGTGAACACCCACGACAAACCCGACAAGGAGCTAAATCCCACCCCTTCACAGTAGAGATCATTAGGTCTGAGATAACCTATATTTCTTCCCCAGAATTGCTAAACTTTGTTACTGACTTCCGGGATTCTGCTTTCCTAACTGTACTGACATACAGAAGTTCAAGTATAATGTGAACAGGCATCTTGCCACTCATTTCTCTTCATAATACCCCGGTAACTTATGTCCCCGATAGTAGCCCCTTACTTCAATGTGGCACTGTTCCTTGTTTGGAGTAAAAATTGAGTAATAATAAAAAAAAAATGTCTAGCTGCTGGAAGGAAGAAACTATTTCTTGCATTTCAGGATTTAACGGTGATGGGTGTGATTTTGTTGCTAAATAGGTTTTTTGCTGTATCTTGTTTCGTGGTTTTTTTTACAAGTTATATAGTATCATTTTTCTGGCCACTGTTTTATTCTCAACATTCACCCTCTGTACTTGTGTTTCGCTTCTCTTTTCCTGTTATAATAATGTGGTTCATCTATTTTGTCTCATTTATTCTGTAGCTTTTTGTTCTACTCATCTTTTTCGTGTATTGAATTTTGCTTCATTTTATTATTAGTCACCGTTTTATTCCTCTTCTCCGTCTTATTGTTATATTTTGTTTTGTATTTTTATTATTCTTTCGATAATTCTACGTTTTCCTATTTATTCCATTTGTTCTGTAACAATCGTTTACATCAGTTGACATTCTATCCCTGTTTGCCTCCCCCTCTCGGTCAAAACCCGACGGCAGATTCAACTGAAATTTAAGGCAGCGGGGTCATCAAATATAAATCACAGCGGGTGTATTAAAAGCGGGAGTTGGCTTTTGAAATCAGAACGAAGCATTTCGTTGGAAGAGATCTTTCCGTTTGGACCACTCAGAATCCGTGGCCCGTATATGTAACACGAGATCTTAAATAATCTGGCAAAGATGGACATCTAAAAAGGAACGCATAATAAAGAGTTGGCAGTCTCAGATAAATCCAGTTCATTCATCTCGTTTTACCAATGCTTCCTGTTTACTGTGTGGAACATGTATTTGGCAGTGCCAATCTTACTAGGAAGTGGACAGATCACACATCACAAACACACACACACACACACACGCACACACGTAGGAAAATGGTCTCTTCATCAATCATAATCGGTTAAGGACTCATCATTTACATTCATCTTACCATGTATATACAACGGCAGAGGGAGCCAAATAATAGCACATAGAGATACAAGAGATAAAGGTGGTTAAGTGCTTAACGACACACACTGACAACTTGAAGGTGTCGAGTTCAAATCCAGTGTTAAAGAGAAACACTTACATTTTTCAATTTTTTTAGATGAGGGCTGATTCTTTATATTGCTTCTTTTGATCGGACTATTGTTCTCATTTTAAGTGTTATTTGTGCAACGTTTCGGTCTGTTTGATTTCGGCCGTCTTTAGACATGTTAGTTGTTGCCTTAGAAATTAAAAGAGTAACGTCTCTCCTTTCATGTTCAAGAGAACAGCAAACACGCCTGAAAACGGTCGAAAGCCAAACCGACCGAAACGTAGCACAAACATCACTGAAGGTTAAAACAAAATTTCCAATCAAAACAAGTAATAGAAACACTTAAATTTAGAGATGTTGTCAACCTTCACTATTTCTCTATTGTAAGTATTTGACGTTTCTCTTTACAAATAATCCAAACTTCAAATATATCGCTCAAACAAATACCAAGACAAATCAGCCTTTTTATAGGAACTAAATGAAAAATGATCCACGTACAAAAATGTGGGAAATCGATTGAAAAAAGGTGAAGTATGACCCCTAAAAATGATAATAGAAAACCCGCAGAAACAGTCGATATAAGACATCTAGCAAAACTATTTTTTAAATTTCACTTATTTAAATTATTTCAGAGAAGCCAGAAGGGCATACTATAAGGTAAACGCCAATTTTCAAATTCAAATATTTCACACTATCAGAACGACCTGACGTTTTCTGAGATTGAATAAGGTTCCACTAATGGTTTACACTGCCATATTTTTATTGCCTTTGAGATCGGTATATTCGTCCATATTTAAATCAAATCAATTGGTTGCCTGCTCTAAGTGGGGGCACAAATCGGTGTACCTTGAGGAAACTGCACATACATTCCCGCACTGAATTATTACACAAAACATTGTAATCTACATTGCACTGTAGAGAAACTACTCTTGATATTTTAAAGTTATGTTATTATGTAATTGCACTGAAGTTTAAAATGCAAAAATCATATGTATTTCCATTGTGCTTAAAACAGAAACTATTATTTTGAACGGGCGTTTGGCATATCAAAAAATCTACTGTTGATTTGATACGATTGGTCTTACTGTTTGTGCATAGAAAATGGTTTGAATGTAAGATTTAATAAAAAATTAAAGTGTCATGGTGCAAGTTTGCTTTAAATAGAATCATTCATTTCGAACGCATCCCTGTCTAATCAATGAAATACCTACTCAATTTATGTCAGATTTTTTAGGCTTGTATGTTGCTAAAACCTTTCAAATGCACTTTTAGGCTGCATAACATGTTAATTTTGTTCCAAACGTCTGTTATTTCTTTAATCATATTGTTTGGATCATCGATTATCGATACTTATCAAGAAATTCTGATACAAATCTTACCTAAGTACACTAGCAGGCACAAAACTATGTTCGTGTGAAATATCATAAAAATCGACTCACGCGTTTTTTAGTCCATAGGTTACTCACACAAGCACACATACACAGACACACAAAGACCATTTATTTTATACATTAAGATATATATATATATATATATATATATATACATATATATATATGAGAGAGAGAGAAAGAGAGATAGATAGATAGATAAATAGATAGATAGATGAAATATAATCCATAGTAATTGCAAAATAGTCTGGATTGCATAAATTTCAATTACTTTTTTAGCGTTTTAGCTGAAATTTACGAGATTAATGAAGGGTATTCCAAAGTAATGCCTCCAACTATATATTGTGACTGAATTGATCAGATGGTATAATGACAGATCCAACGCAGGCATAACCTAAAACTTTCATCTCACAATTATGACGCTGTAAGACTCTGATAAATCAACCTCTGCCATGCAAGTGAGTCATGAGCGATATGCTTTATTGAATTCCAATACACAGAAATGAAATGAACCGATCAACGTTCACCGGCGCCTTTTAAACTTTTACGAAGCCGATGTATTTGATATCAGCGTAGTCGTTGATTTCAGAGTGGTGGCAG
>NC_136515.1:84214995-84254995 GCF_053919585.1 Euprymna scolopes
CTGATAGGCTCATAAGAGTAGTGGTCGTTTGACAAAAATCAAAGGCCTGCAGTATTAATGCTGGAGTCCCTCAGGGGTCAATCCTGGTCCCTACTCTCTTCCTCATCTACATCAATGACCTCCCTAAACACATACTTAAATCATTCGTTGACATATGCTGATGACACGACAATCTACGGCAACACATCAAAGGTTGTAAATGACAAAGTTCTCTCTGATTCCCTCTCCTCTGGTCTCGAGCGCGTGGTTCAGTGGCGGGAAAACGTAGCTGGTTACCTTTAATGCATCTAAAACAAAACTCCTATCCTCACATCATCAACATTCTGATCCCCAACTTGCATCAATTGGGATGGATAGCTCTCGTCTGGGAGAGGGCCCGTGTTTTTCAAGCTTCTGGGTTTGACCTTTACCCTTGATCTGAAATGGAACAAATACATCAAGTCTGTTGGCAAGGTCGCTGGAAAGATGGTGGGATCCTTCTACCGCTCCAGAAGATATCTCACTACTGATGCAATTCTCTATCGATATAAACGCCAAGTATGTCCAAGGATGGAATACTGCTGCCATATCTGGGCAGGAGCTGCTAAAACAGCCTATCCTGCCTTGGCAGAGTACAAAATAGACTTTGTGGCTTATTGGGGGATGCCCTTTTCTCTACTCTGCAACCACTCTCCCACAGAAGAGACGTTGCGAGCCTATCCTTGTTTTATCGTTATTTCCATGGCAGGTGCTCGTCTGAACTCCAATCTCTGGTCCACCCTCGCCAATCTTTTACGAAAAACACCCGCCTAGCTGAATCCACTGTGAAAAATTTCCCCCACTCTTTATCTGTGCCTAACTCCAAATGTGGATTCCATGAGCAAAGCTTCTTTCTTAGAACTGCACGCCTGTTGAACTCTGTTCCGTCTGCCTGCTCCCCACCCGACTACAACTTGGATTAGTTCAAGTCCAACGTTAACAAATTCCTAATGAATCGCCCCTTAAGTAAACACTTCATCAAATCTCTACACTAATGTAATGCACTTGCAATAACCCTTATCCCTGAGCGGCTTCTGGGCCTGGATAAGTGGTGACCACTGTGTAAAAAGAAGAAGAAGGAAAATTGTGCATGTCAGATTATATAAATGAATCAGCAATAAGATGGTCACTATCTGTAAATATTGAATATAGATTTTTTTATTTATTATGTCAGATATACGTATATATACATATATATATATATATAGTTATTTACATATATGTATATAGTTATTTACATATATATGTATGTGTATATATATATGTATATATGTATATATATGTATATATATATATATATATATATATATATATATATATATATAATTTTTTAGTTTTTTTATTGAGCCCATAATAAATTTACATTACTGTTTCCATTGGATTTTCACCCCAGGATATGAGGTAGAGTACCAATTTCATCGGAATTTATAGGTGGACTGAAGTTTAATCTTACAGAAATGGATAGAAAGTTATTGGGGGGTATTAAATAGAGAGGGAGGTCGTGTTGTAGTGTGAGGAGGTTTTATAGTAGAATGTCAGTTGTGAAAAGACGCTAAAGAACTTCTATTAGATACGTTTGAAAAAAGAAAAAAAGAAAGAAAGAAAAGTAGACGTTAAAGTTTTAAAAATACTTAGGGGAGTAGTGGGAGTAGATGTTTTTTGCGTCATGGTATCTGTAGTTGTGTAAGAGGGAGTGGGAGTAAGTCATCAGTAGCCACCGTAGCAGTTGGTAAATATTGTCACCATGGCAACGTATTTTTTATGAGGACGCCGGATTTTAGATCCTTTGGAGGTGTTATTTATATCTGCATAAAATTAAATCATTTAATTATATAATTCGAGATGGATGCGGATGGTGGGGTTGAAGGGTAGGAAGGGGTGGTCGACATATACCTGGGGGGAGAGGAGGAGGGGGAATACATTTAATGCGGATTAAAGTTGATTATTGATGATAGTAAGAAGGTGGAAAGTAGGGGGGTCGATATAGACTGGAAGGAAGGGGGGAAAATAAATTATAGGAATTCAAGAGAGGAAACTCAAGAATTTAACGTGCTAAAAAATGGCGAGATATTTTTTATTGTAATTTACATGATTGCAACACTAAACATGGTAATTTTTAGTCGCTCAAAAACAATTCCTCGTCAGGCGATTTAATAAAGTTTTGTTTCGCTGAAGAAGTTCGGTTCTTTAATCAAAAAATTAATAATTTTAAAACCAGGAAGAGAAATTTCAGTGGAAGACAAACTTTATTAAATTGTCTGACAAAAACTTGTATTTAGGACCATCTATTAGAAACATAACCATGTCTAGTGTCGCAAATATATAAATTTCTCTCCATATATATATATATATATATATATATATATATATATATATATATATATATACATATGATTGCAACGTCTTGTAAGAGGAGTACAACTCCCTCAGACACTTAAAGTCCACGAGTTCAAAAATTACTTCCATCGCCGCAAGAGTATTTTAATAGACAAAAGCATGAAGGAGTATCTATGCACAGATAATGTTACAAGGTATCTGCTTTGTACAAAACTTTATCTCTCTCTCAAAATGTTGTGGTTCAGCAACAAGCAAGAGCAAGATAGGCTGCAACAAGTTAAACTACAGAATAGCTTAATGCGGGTACTGATCTCCCGCTTTATGGCTTTTTAAATCAGAGATTTGATTCTTCTAGAAAGGTTGCCTTCACCACGGCTTAGGGGAGCCCTCTCCACCAAATACACACATACACACACGCAAACCCACATGGTGCTAGTTGGCAACTGACCCCCAAACAGGGTCCATTCGCCCTTTGGAAGGTCTTGTTTTTAATCCTTCATGGACACTAGCCACCCTCCTCACCAAAAAAAAAAAGTGTGGGGAACCAGATTAGTTGCCGGTGACTCGACCATGAGGCAGGTAGTACTGGGTTACATCGTGCCAGTAGCGTATGTGACATGATCTGACATACACACATGCATATATATATATATATATATATATATATATATACGCGTTTGTGTGTGTATGTGCGTGTGCCTGATATATAAAACAGATCATCAAGGAAAAGTAGTTAATAAAAAATGTGAAAAACACATTAAAAAAGAGTTTAAAACATATTTTATTTCCTTTCAATTTCATTTAATAATTTTGCAAGCAAAATCCGATCCCGCATTTAGCTAAATCATACCCTCTGATGAGAAGGAAAACATTTCTTCGAAACTCCGCGGATTAAGGACTATCCACTTGTTTAGTGTTTCTTTTCTTAAATTAAATATGTTTTTAACTCTTTTTCAATGTGTTTTTAACATGTTTTATTAACTACTTGTTCTTATTACAAGCTCTATTTCCTATTTGGTTTTATCGAGTTTTACATTTGATTGAGATTACTTTATAAATATTAACTCTTTCATATTTATAATTTACTTTAGTTTTGCCACCTTTGATTATTTTGGTAAACTAAACTGTAACTCTTATTACACACACACACACACACACACACACGCATATATATATATATATATATATATATATTTATATATATATATATATATATAAGTATATATACATATTTCACGATTATTGTAGGGGTAACAAAATGTATATAATGCAATCAGGAAAGGAATACGAAAATGTATGATTAGAACGTTTCAATGTTTAAAATAAAGTTAACAGGTTGAAGAGAACAAAAGGGGGAAAAAGAAAAAGGTGGAGTCAGCTGACAGGTTTCGCCCTCGCTTTATCATAGTTGTATCAAGAGATTTGGGTGGAAATAAAAAGGAATGGGAATCGAATTTGTGTCTTTCCTTTTTCCTATTCGTGTCTTTCCTTTTTTTTTCATTCAAATCCCTCGATGCAGCTTTGATAAAGCGAGGGCGAAACCGGTCAGCTGACTCCCCTCTTTTCTATTGCCCCCCCTTTTATTCTCTTCACCCCATTAACTATATTTTAAACGTTGACTTTATTTTAACGTACTGATCATGACTTTTCGTCTTCCTTTAATGATTGCAATATATATATATATATATATATATATATATATATATATATATATATATATAAACAGTAAGCGATTCAGAGAGAAAGGGGGAGATAGACCGATAGACATATAGATATATATTTAAATGCATTTTTCTGTGTATATGTTGGGCATTACATGTTTCCATAGCAACCGAAATATATGAAAGTTTTATTTTATGTGTACATCAAAAAATGGAAGTGAAAATAAATTACTCATCGTATTTGCGTGCGGAGTGTCGTTAAGAAATAACGACAGTCGTCGGCAATCGACGGAACGTTGGTAAGTACAAGAACTCGACGACGTTTCATCATTGTCAACTCTCGCTTTCCAAACTGAGCGACAGCAGATTCTATAGATTGGCAGGCGATCAATACTCGTGACTTATTCTCTTCTTTCCATTTCTGTCATTCCTTCTGACATTTCGTGTTTTCGTTTACCTGGTGTGCCTATGAAAATGGCATTGGAAAAACGGAAATAACGAATAAAAATCCGATTTTACTCTTAATACAATTCTCCGAATGTTTTTGTGGTAATATGTGTGTGTGTGTGTGTGTGTTCACTGCCTCTACAAGAATTGCCCCTTTTCTATTGAAAATTGCTCGGATATTTATTGCAATCCAAATTATTATATTAATCTATTTATCTATAAAGTGCGAATCAGTCTAAGAGGACAATTCTCAACTTATATACTCAATAAATATTTGATCTTCAGACTTGAAACATGGTAGATAGGGTAATAAGACATAGGAAGATCATTTAATCGGTTTTCATCTGAAAAAATTGCTGATAAGGAGGTCCACATGAAAAGAAAAGAATAATCGCATGCAAATATTTCAGTTTTTTCCGTATTTTTTATCAATTCTTTAAAGGAAATTTAACGTCATGTTTTATTCTCCGGTATTTCGGTTTATGATAAATAAGAAGTCGGCATGAATTAAAATATAAAATGTATGCGTATTTTACGGCAGGGCAACGCCAGGTACTGTAACACGATCGACCTGGGGGAGCGAATTGCCCCTCCTTGGGGAGCCGGGCATGCTAAGATAGCTTTAATAGATCCCGAGCAACGGAAGATAACCCAAAAACTTAAAATAGAAGATATAAATATATATTTTATTTTATTCTCAATATATATATATATATATATATATATATATATATATATATATATATATATATATATATATATATATAATTGTTTTATTAGTTGGAAATCCGAGATATATTTTGTTATTCGAAATCGACGACAGGAAATGTTAGCACGATAGCGATGACATCGTCTGGTTTGACGAGTGAGTGTCATGGGGTTCTGACTGACAGCTGAGTACCCCTGCTAGTATATCTAGGAAAGTGAGAATGAACATGAAGTTACGTGTCAACTAATACGATCAACGAATGTTTGGTTTACAGACTAGAAATTTAGTATATATTGTATTCAGACATTTTGAAAATGTGGATGTACTGGTAAAAAATACAGAATTGACAAATGGCCACGTGGCTATGATCGAATTTTTATCTGTTTTCCAACTGTTTTACGACTCACAGCCAGGAAACACGATAGCTTGTTTATGTTTACAAAATGTAAAATTAAAAATACTTTTTAAAGATTGTGTCAAGCTGACCTAATGCTTATCGTACTTTACTTAAGGTTTTGGTTTCGATCTAAGGTTGAGTATTTTGAATTTGTCCTTACAAGAGATGAATGGTTTAGAAAACATACAATACTCGCATACACGTCTAAGTTTCTTTTCATTTTTTACTTCACTTTTTAAAGATTTTAACTTTACGTTTAATACTGAACAACGCGGAGTACACTTTCTAGTTCTAAGTAATAGAATATCCATACATTTTTAAAGAAAGTAAACAAATTAATCACAAAATTAAATCGACTAGAATGTATTCCATTTTGTAGGAGGAAATAATATATATATATATATATATATATATATATATATATATATGCATATATATATGTATATATATATATACATATATATATATATATATATATGATGAAAATAATGGAAATAGTATTCCGACAAAACAGAGAAAATAAAAAGGAACAAACCATATTATGTGTTCATCAACGTTTCGTCTTTATTTCGAGACTTCCTCTGGGTGAATGAGATTAAGAAACCAACTGTTATATTTTTTGGTTTCTTAATCTCATTCATCAAGAGGAAGTCTCGAAATAAAGACGAAACGTTAATGAACACATAATACGGTTTGTTCCTTTTTATTTCTCTCTCTCTCTCTCTCTCTCTCTCTCTCTCTCTCTCTCTCTCTCTCTATATATATATATATATATATATATATATATATATATATATATATATATATATATATTACATTTCACCCCCAAACAAATAACATTGCGACTTTGTTGTAGGGGGCTACTATCAGGGACATGCTACAGAGTTACTATGTGGGGATTTGAGCAGCAAGATGTCGGTTCACCTTACACTTAGATTTGTTCATGTCAGTACCGTTGAGGAAACATGAACCCGAAAAGGAATTCCATATTCTAGCAGTTCTTGAGAAGAAACTACTGGAGTAGAAGGCTCTCTTACATGTAGGATATATCGGTGGGATTAAACTGCTTGTCGAGTTTGTAGGGCGTATATACCTCGGGGGGTACAAGTGCTTGCAGTTCGGGCTCATTAAACTTTTAAATTAGTGAAGTTTTAGAGTATTTTCAAATCATTTAAAATGAGGGAAATGCTTACATCTAATCTCGTGTTACCTGTTTTAATTGTTAAAAATCTAAACGTGTATGTGCATATGATTAATTTCTTGAAACATCCAGATTTTATTACGGATTGCAAAAATATTTCTAAGGAGTAAGTGTGGGATGAATTGAGTATAATTTAATGACACTGTGAGAGTAACGGTATGCGAAGAATTAGTAAGAAATCATATGTATCTGATCTTTATCGTTATCGTGAAAACTTGATAAATATTGTCCAAATTTATTTCTATAATTATATGCGTAACTTGCTAAAAAAACAACAACTAATCTATTCAAACCAATACGTTAATTTTTCCATTTAAAAACGAATTTAAACACAAAGACATACGTAATTTAGCGTTTAAGAAATTCCTTAACTGCACTTGATGTGTTAATATGTATGAAGGTGTTAACTTTGTTTAGAATCGTATTGTCATTTTTCAATAGCATGTTTATCGATTATCCTGGTTTGATACTGATGGGAGGCATTCATATAAAAACAAACTATCTTAGAACACTTCTAGATACATAAAGTACATTTGTGTAAATTTTCAAAGGTTCAGTCCATAAAGAACAAACTCTCTCATGCGCAGAGACATACTAACTAACTTTTATACTTGGATAGATATTTATTTATATCCCTTTCGCTTCTCTCTCCCCGTATCTTATATATATATATATATATATATATATATATATATATATATATATATATATATATATATATATGATGAGTGAGATTTATTGAAATAATATTCCGACGAAATAGAAAAATAAAAAGGAACTACCCGAGTTATTTGTTCATCAACGTTTCGTCTTTATTTCGAGACTTCCTCTGGATGAATATAATTAAGAAAACAAAACACCAGTCCAAATATTTAAACATTTCCTTGCGGAAAATCTGACGCTGTTCTACTTCAAAAAAATACGTTGGAAATTCAAAAAGGGGGGGGCATTTTTAAGAGAGGGAGATTTTGTAATAACACCGTTAATATATTTTTAAAAGATATGACACAATTAATATTCTTTCTGGTACATATATCCGTTATATTTCAATTACAGATGTGTAACTGAAGTGAAATGAGTGTGTTCTTTGTATGCAATTTATTGATTGATATTATATGTATTAATTATTATTGGAGGTGTTTCTATCGTGCGGGTGGGTTAACCTGTGCCCACAATTTAATTATGTTCTTCTAATAGAAGTTTACTTATAAATTGCGATACATTATAGAAACCTTAACATTGTTTAATTGTGCTTGGGTTTGCGAAAAACGCTGATTCACGAAGTCTCCAGCGCAGTTATTAAGAATAAATTTGACCATTTTTGCTCGTTTGAAGTCAAAGGTGTGATTATGCTGCAATGAATGAGAGAATAATGCACTTAGAGAATTCGTATTTCTGTTATCTCTGATGTTCATTCAGCCATTTTTTCTAATTTACGCTGAGTTTCACTAACATATGTTTATAAAAGTATCGGTTAATTAGATTTAACGAAAAGTTTAAAATGAAAAGTCAAGGTTCATGGTTTACTTGTGCTCTAAACACGGACGTTCATTTCGATCCTATATAAATAAAGAACTTGCTCGCGATTTTATTAGTCGGAACATCCTGCTTCTGGGGTGATAAAATACGTCAAATGTACTCGTAATATTATGTTTATAAACGTGTAATCTTTGATTATAATAAAACTGCTATTTTAATCAGATCATTTAGATTATCGATCTTTGATATATATCAGATGCATACCGATGCAAAGCTTGCTTAAGAACACTCTCTGACACATTAAAAACTGTCGTGTAAAATTTCCCCAAAAATCCTCCCTTCGTTTTCGGGTTCATCGGAAACTCTCTCACAAAGACATAAAGACAATTTACCTTTTATATAATAGTACACTAGAATAAAATATACATACAACCACGCCCCCCACACATATATCTGTATAAACATATATATATATATATATATATATATATGTATGTATATATATATGCATATAGTAATTTATAAAATATGTATGACGATTAAGCTACACTGAATATTCTGCGTTTCATCCACGATAGTATTCGTCAGGCTTATGCGCGAATTCTGTGGTTGTTTCTTGTTTTTTATATATGTTGAGGATTTTAGTTGCCAATCAGCTTTCTAGTATCCACCGCACCCCTTCCTATTAGCTAATGGGCATGCATTTTATCGAACAAAGGATCTGTTTTAGAACTAGGCTAGTGGTTTAAGGTAGACATTTTCCTTTTTTTTTCTTTTTTTATATACATAAATATACCTATGTGTACACAAATACATGCACATATATATATACATATATATATACATATATGTGTGATCGTTTATGTATATTCATGTTTATTTAATTTATTTATTTGTTTGTTTTCTATTGTTATTGTTAGTTTTAAAGCTTTTGCATCGCTATCCTAGAGTAAGTTTTATTTTGTGAACACAGTTGTTTGCTATTTCTCGCCTACAGTTTAATAGATTTTGGGGTTCTTTAAAGTACAGGATAGCACATTTTTCATGGAGGCATAATTTACATGGGTCGTCTAATTGTTTGCACGTGGTAGCTTGTCTTATCATTTTCCATTCGACTACCGGCGAATGTCCGCTTTCTTTGAGTTCCCAGTATTTATTCGCTAGTGTTGTTTTTATACGGTGTGTTTTATTTTTGAATGTACTTTTGTGGTCATTTGTACATTTAAATATTTTTACTGAATCGCGAAAATATAATCCATCTGATATTTAGAGATTTATAAAAAAAAAAAAAACTTAAAATAGGTAATTCTATCGGAATCTGAAATTTTGTACACACTTGGCAATTTTATAGGAATCTTGAAACATATGGGCATCGTCCCATCAGTAATAATCTCATGAGCGCGTTTCGAAATGTTTCACTTCAAATAAACTGGATTCCCTGATAAAGATGAGAGATATTCATTTTTCCATATACTTTATATCGGTATACGTAGCGATTTATTTTGCAAGCTAAGTCAATGCTATAGTAAAGACAAACTCGGTAAAAAAAGAAATTATGCTAAGTTATTTAGAGGACATGAAAACCTTATTTAAATATCATTTCCACCGTGTTATAAATCTAGACTTATTGCATGTTCAATTATTGCATATATTAAAAAAAAACCTATAAATAATTAGATTTATTGAATTAAACCTAAAACTCTATGATTCTCAATTTATTGTTGGTTTTCCTTCACGACGGTTAAAACTTATTTCAACGAATCCTTACGCACCGTAAGTTTATTATTTAAATTATTTCTTAAAGCTGTACTTTTCAACTGCACATTTCCTTTTCAGTTTTTTCCGATTTTCACCTTGTACGTTACTTATGCCATTACTTTTACGTTATATCTATTAATATTTTATTTCCATCATATTTGTTTGAAACGCGTATTCAATTGTTAACATTAATACCCCTAAAAACGATACACATGTAAAGAAATATGTCGCGCCGCCAACTGGAACACTTTTCACTAAGTGACCCCCCTCCCTCTAAATCAGCCCACACCGTCTCCCTAATTAGATAGCATCTTGGTACCACAAGTGCCATTTGACCGTATGAGGCCAAGTGAAACAAACGACCACCATGCTTTTTAGCCTCGAGTATCCAAGAAAAAAAAACCAAAGCTAAGTAAAAATTCCTAACTGTTCGCATATAATTTAAAGCTAATATTCTTTCCATTTTCAGGCATATTGTAACCGATAACTTTTCTTCACTTAAATAGACTATTTCGCCGCTGACAATGCCATGTCACTTAATTAATAAGTCAATGCTATAGTAAAGACAAACTCGGTAAAAAAAGAAATTATGCTAAGTTATTTAGAGGACATGAAAACTTTATTTAAGTACGATACTTAATATAATCAGCCATCGAAAAAAAAAAAAATTAAAATTTTTTTTTTTTTTTAAGGAAAAAAAAATAAAAAGTTATAAACATCAGTGACCCCCCCCCCTTGCTTGTACACGTCCATTTCCTTTCCGGATCCCTGCTCCGAACTTATGCTCGTGATCCATCATCTCATCTGAAGATGAGGGGCTCTTATGCCTTACACAACAATTTATCAGTCTATACTATTGTCTATAAACTGATATCATCAACAATTAGATAAGCTGTTTTTAAATTTCCCCTCTTGACAAAATTGCAAACCGGAATGCAAACGGATTTTCCTTTGCGTTAGAGGATTGAACTGAAGCAGTATACTTAATATGTACAATACGTGCGTACTAAACTAAACCACCTTTGTTACCTATATACAATCGCCTATACTGAATCCTCATCGGCTCAAAGCTCTCTGTATCTGAAACTGCTTATATCACCCTGAATATTACCTTAAATCTTTATTCTATCCCTAAGCAAAGTAGAACACCTAATAAAACTCTAGTCAACTACTTTTAAAATTAGAAAAACCCAGTTTCAATATTAGAAGTACATCGTCCCTCACCTTGACTACGGACTTTTGCAATAAGTCATGAAACTATTGTACCTAAAATTCCTCTCCAAACTACAAAATACTGCTGCTTGTATACTAAGCAAGTACCTCCTATAGATACTTTACCTCCAAGATGACTGCCTTGTCTGTTTTGCATGACAAACCTTATTATTTTTTACTTAAATTCTCTTTCTCCTGATCGCTAACAAATCAAATCTGCTCTACTTCCTAAGTTGACACTAAACAAATCCGTCTCACGTAACTTAGATGGGTCCTTGCTCTCCGCCCTTGACCTTAACAAACTCGCAAACCGATACCCATTAACACCTAAAATTTCCTAGGCATGCTCCCGATTATAACTCCCAACCCATAACCAAGCTTCTAAGTAAATACTTACTAGCCTTAGTCCAATACATTGACTTAAAGTAATCTATAATGAACAGTAACCGTTAATATCTCTTTATTAAGAGATAGTATTGCAATAATTATTACACAAACTAAACCGGTACTCATTGAAATAAAAACTTCCGGATATTAAGAGAAAGGCGAAGTCATTCTCCTTAGTTGTAGTCTAAAGGCAACTTACTCAAATTGTCTAAAATTCCATGCATTCGTATACAATACTACTTATCCATCCATCTATACTTTTACTATACTTACAGAATATGCAATAACCTATATCTATCAGGTATAACTGTACTCCATATCAAATGTTCTCTTGTCTCTATACTGAACATATCTAATCTTTCAGTCTTACTAAATGTCCGGTTTGGGCACCAAATCAGAATTTCTAATAGAAAGTAGATCATACTCTAGCACTTTATCCTAATTCCTAAACCTACTAAACCATATCTAACCATACATTCCTAAACCTACTAAACCATATCTAACCATACATTGCTAAACTTACAAAACTATATCTAACCATACATCAACTCGACTCTCTCGATCCAATACTGTAGCAAATTTAACTGCTTCCACTGCATGAATTTTTACGTATGCCCTCTCTCAGTATAAATGAAAATGGACAGCATAATAATGCCCTTTTTAAACCACACTTGAGGAGTGAAAATCTTCTGTAGAAGCTAACCTAAATGCCCGATTTTCCAGGAGATATTAACCTAAATAACCAATAAATATTAACTACCCATGCGGGGTCGCAGAAATACCTGGATTAGGACCCAGGCGCGGGGCGAACCCCCTCGGAGCTGATGGACCCGTAGGTCTTCCCAGGCCATCCGTCTAGGAGAAGGAAAACTCTGAAACTAAACCTAGGGGAGGGAGGCCTCTTCAGTCCTGGACGACAACCTTCCTAGAGCTGGTGACTCAAACAAATCACCGGTTGGCAAACCTAAACTGCTTAAGGAGGAGATAGACTCTGTCTATCGCTCGGCTTTCATACTCCTTCTTTGCCTATTGGCCAGGCGTAGAGGTACTATCACAGGGACTCGCTTGAATCACCCAGTGGTTGACCTTGTTTCCTGACTAGGGTAATGAACGCCGCTTTTCCCCACTCCTGCCACATCCCATCCCCCTAAACTGGACACAGTGGGGTGCTTCAGTGCCATATATGTCAGTGCAGTTGGACTGGGCTGGCTTTGCCTAATGGATTGAGGGTACCGGATTGACAGTTCCTGGCTGCTGTTTCCGACTGATAGTACAGGAGCCCTAACTCTTTGGTAGCGCTTAGAGCGGCTGCTCCATCAACAGTTGTAAAATATCGGGATGTTTGTAGTGCCATGTCGCGCATGGAAAGGGACCCTGCACTCATCCCCGGTGGGCTTTCCCGAGGCCACAATCCTGTGGGTGAGGACAGCTGATGGTCTACTTGTATTGCATGTCTGGTATTCTGCACAACTACTTGTCCAGCACCCCCTCACTCATCCACCCTAACTGAAACTTTTAAATAAAATAAAATGAAATGACAGCTCAAGCAAAAGTTACGTTTAAACCAGGACCAAACTCAAAGAAAACCAACCTGCCTCCTCCCTTGAGGCTTGCATTTACTAATATCCGCGGGCTTAGAACTAACTTAGATGATGTTGAGTCATTTCTCCTTGTAAACACCCCGGATATCTTAGCATTAAGTGAAACTAACCTTCACTCCTCCATACCCTCTAACCACTTTAACATGCCTGGTTATCTCCCACTCTACCGTAAGGACTCGGACAGACATATGCATGGACTTGGAGTCTATATTCGAAACACCCTCCCCCTAACTAGAGAAATAAAACTAGAATCAGAGGGCCAGGCCTTTATGTGCTTCAGACTAAATATGCAACACAATATTAGCTACTTATATTTTCTCTACCGCTCTCCCTCAAACCAAGACTGTACCCTAATAAACAAAGTCTCAGACAGCATAGATATAGCACTCTCCCTCGATACTAGCGCACAAATACATGTATTTGGTGACTTCAATGTCCACCACAGTAACTGGCTAGGATTCTCAAATCACACAGACGTAGCTGGTAGCGCCACATATAGCTTCTCTATATCTCATTCCCTATCTCAGATGGTTACATTTCCGACACGTTTCCCAGACCAGCACGATCAACATGCCTCACTTCTAGATCTCTTTCTGACAACAGTTCCCAATGACTGTACAACAAATGCCCATAGCCCACTCGGGAATGCTGATCACGCTGTGATAATGGTAGAAATCAGCCTAAATTCTCGCCCTAAAACTGAAGACCCACTACTCAAAACAACGAGGTATTACAAAAAGGCTGATTGGGAAGCCATCAGGGAGCTCATCAGAGATGCCCCATGGCAAAATATCTTTACTCTTCCAGCGGAACAGTGTGCAAATGAGACAACTGAATGGTTCAAAACTGCTATTGAAGCACATGTTCCCGCACGGAAATACTATAGCAAGCCCCACTCCCCCCAATGGTTTACTTCTGCTTGTGCAGCTGCCATTTGTCAAAGGCAGCATGCGTTCCGCAGATTCAACCGACATAAGTCCAGCTCAAATAAACAGAAGTTTATAGAAGCTAGAAATAATTGTAAGAGAGTGATAGACACAGCTAAGTCAGATTACTCTGAAACCACCAGAAAGCGCATCGAAGCACAGAAATTAGGAACCCGGGATTTTTGGAAAATCTACAACAGCGTAGTTAATAATGGACAGTCAATTATTCCCCCACTAACAAACAATCATGAGGTTGCTTGCACGGCAACTGACAAGGCTAATCTGCTTGCCAGTCGGTTTGCCTCAAACTCCACACTGAACTCGGTACACCACTCACTCCCTGATTTTCCTCTGCGAACAGACGCCACACTTGACGACTTGAAAATCACCCCTTCTCAGGTACATGCTATTATAAAAAACCTAGACACCTCTAAAGCATGTGGACCAGATCTCATCCCGGCTGTGCTATTAAAAAAATGCTCTGCCGAGGTTGCTCCAGTTCTGTCCAAACTTTACAATAAATGCCTTAACGAATCTTGTTTTCCCGACTGCTGGAAAACCGCCTCTGTGGTACCAGTCTTCAAGAATTCTGGTGAAAGAACTGACCCACTAAATTATCGCCCCATTAGCCTCCTCCCGCTTTTCGCCAAAATATTTGAGTCCTTAGTTAATAAAGCCCTAGTCCAGCACCTAACAGCTGCTAAACTCTTGACTGACAAACAATATGGATTCAGGCAAGCCCGTTCAACAGCAGATATCTTAACTGTAGTTTCTGAACGTATATACCGTTCATTGGATAAAACAGGGGAGGGTAGAGCGGTGGCCCTTGATATATCTAAGGCTTTTGACAGGGTATGGCACGATGGTCTTCTAAGGAAAATTAGATCATATGGAATCACTGGAAGAATTCATAACGTAATTAAATCCTTCTTAAGTAATAGAAAAATCAAAGTTGTCCTCGACGGACGTACATCCAAACAATATGACATAAATGCGGGAGTGCCTCAGGGGTCTATCCTTGGACCTCTATTGTTCCTGATATTCATAAACGACCTCCCTGATAATATTGTTTCGGAGATGGGTATATTTGCCGATGACACCACTCTCTATAACAGATATGAGGGGAAAACAAATGAACACATATCCAAGAAAATGGCAGAAACACTAGAGGATGACCTCCAATCCGTAGTGGAATGGGGACAAAAATGGTTGGTCTCATTCAATGCTGCTAAGACTAAGCTTGTTTCCTTCAATAACTACAAGAAACCTTCTCTACCACCAATAGCAATGGCCAAGAACACATTGCCTGAAAGTACTTCTTTTAAACTCCTCGGCCTAACGTTTACAGGGAATATGAACTGGAATAGATACATTGAGAGCATTGCCAAGGCTGCTGCAAGGAAGGTTGGCTCCCTCTACCGTGCTAGAAAACTACTTACGCCTGCCAGTATCCTATACCTCTATAAGGCAACCATTCGCCCATGTATGGAGTACTGTTGTCACATCTGGGCTGGTGCATCTGCTGCTTGTCTCTCGCTCCTGGACAGGGTTCAAAAAAGAGTCGCAAACCTGATAGGTCCTGAACTGTCATCTGGGCTTCAACCTCTGTCCCATCGACGAGATGTTGCATCCCTCTGCCTGTTCTACAAATACTTTAATGGTGAATGCTCTGACGAACTGCAAACACTTGTACCTCCCCGACGTAACTACCCCCGACAAACCCGACAAGCTACTAAGTCTCATCCCTTTACAGTGGAGATCCCTAGGTGCAAGAAAGCCTTTTACTCCAATAGTTTCTTCCCCAGAACTGCGGGTCTTTGGAACTCCCTTCCGGGATTCTGCTTTCCCAACTGCAATGATATGCAGAAGTTCAAGTGTAATGTTAACAAACATCTTTCTACTCTTCTCCCTTCATAATGACCCCGCTAATTAATTCCCTAATAGTAGCCCCCTGCTTCAAAGTGGCACTGTGCCTTGTTTGGGGTGAAAATTGAATAAAAAAAAAAAAAAAAAAAAAAGCTTTTCTCTCTATTTTATGTTAACTTCCGGTAGACACGGAGTTTAATATTAGGTGATGATGCAATTTCAGACAACATACATTATTCGTTATTGATCAGCATGATTTTTTATTAATATTTACTAACCTATTTTATTGCTTTAAGATTGAAAACCAAATGATTTTAATCGTACATCGGTTTAAACTACACCGCATTAATTTGTTTACATTTTGCATTAGTAGCCAATAAATCTAATCGGAAGTTTTGATCATAATTCAATTTCAAAATTTCAAACTACGAAATTTATTACTCAAACACTAATCATTTTACGCATCTAATGATATGTTTGCAAAGTGTGTTACATTTCAGGATGGTATTCGCAGATGCGTTTCCATTTATCACGTTTCAACATTATTATTTAAATTTATTAATGTGCTTAATATTTATATATTTTGAAAACTTCAAACCTTTTAAGCATATATCTACTGTCATAAATCAAATTATGTTTGAAGCTTCCGGTTTTTTTACTGTACGTCATTTGTATAACATATAGGTACTTCAATGGCGATGTGTAAAACGTCATGATTACACATATTAATAGGGACGTAATCATTTCGTGTGTTTGTGTTAATTTCTATGGATAAGCGTTCGCGTTATAATTGTTAATGGAGTAACGTTTTTTTTTTTGCTATGGATAGAAATAATATAAAACTTACCATTTGTAAAGCAAATACTTTTTTTATTAACGAACTACACAGACTAGTGTAAATAAAATCAAATCAATTTTAACGTTGTTGACACATTCATTAAAAGATAATGTTCCTTACAAGCATCCGTACATATTTGAAAGAAAGCGCTAAACATAAGGCCCACCCTCTATCAATTTAAATAATAATATCAAAACGATTTTAAGGCCGATTTTCTATTTACAGTTTTTATTATCTCAATAGTCTTATATTCTTTTATATGAATATATTTTTTTATTATTGGAAACCTGTTATTAAAAAATCCATTTAAACTTCATATAGCGTAATATTTGAATTTAATATCATTTAAAGCTTTTTTAAAATAATAATTTTTTTTATAATTGTTTTTATATTGTTATTATTCGAATATTACAGAGAAAAAAACTTATAAAGAAAAACTGTTTTTCTTAACATAATATTGAATTGATGCCCAATTTTATTTACAACTTTGAGGTAAGTGAAATAAATAACAGGATTATATATATATATATATATATATATATATATATATATATATATAGTAATTTATAAAATATATATGGCGATTCAGCTTTATTAATTAATTAAATTCAAATATTACGTTATATGAAGTTTAATAAATAAGTTTATAAATTACTAACTAGCTCTACCTACGTATTGAGCAGTTTGGAAGTAAATACTTAAAGTTTACGCATAAATCTATACTTTCGTATAGTAAATTTATGTGAATAAATGAAATAGTTATATATATATATATATATATATATATATATTAATTATTTCATCTTTTCAGTTTTACAAAATGTTGAAAATTTTATCAATGCGCATTTATCTTGTATAGTTTTCGGACCATAAAATATAGGGGTTATAACACCTAAAAATATATATTTACTCTAATATATATTTAAAAAAAACTACTTTTAATATTAAAGTTTATTTAATACTGAATAAATATCGAATATTCCAGGCAAATATGATTATTATTTGATTTTTACTAGATTTTTCCCACATAGGTATGCGAACGTCTAAAAAAAAACGTCACTACATAGGAACGTTGTTTTTAAGCATCAATAACGTAAACACGATTTTTCTCTCGAATATTTATTATATTTTAAGTTGTAAAAATAAAAATAAATATTAGAAGTTTATTTGAAGGTTTTTCTTTTAAATGGTAAAAAAGTTAGGATGATAATATCAAATTAAATTACAATCACATCGTGTTACATACATAGGGGTAAAACTATGGCGTGCGTTTGAGGTACCTTATAACTTACTTGAAAATTTAATTAGATTTTAAAGTCGGTTTTCTACGGTGTCCAGGAAGAAAGGTGTGCTCATGCAAGCTCGTCCTTTGTTAGAGCAACGCTACGCCATATTTGAACTTATTGCTGCATTTTGTTCAACGATTATATATATATATATATATATATATATATATATATACATATATATATACACACATATATACATATATATATACATATATATATATAACTTTAATTTTAAATAGTCTATTTGTACTGCATATGTTTATATATTTGTGTATAATAATTACCCGTTCTTTTTATTTATACTTGTTCGACTCTTTTGTACATATACATACATACACACCCACACATATATATATATATGTATATATACGCATATATATGTACCAAATATATATATATATATATATATATATATACGTGTATCTCTGATCATCTAGTATCGTGACTGTATGGGGGTCTATGTACGTGTGCGTACATGTGGTAATGTAGGTGTTATCGTCTATTTAATGTTAGTTGCGTGTTTATGTACAGTTAAATAAAGTTGCTGGCGGGACAATAATATACACAAATAGCTTTACACCACAAAATACGAATAGCCGTTATTTGAGTTTTCAACAAGTGGGCAACTAAGAAACATTTCCCCTCATCTCATATCTTGATTTTACGGGATAACTGCAATGAAAATTCTCTCGAAAAACGAGAGAGTCTCGTGTTTTATTTTTTGCATTTCAAAAAAAAAAAAAAAAAATCCAATATGTTTTTCTCTCTTCGACATTGCGCGTTGATCTAAGTTTTGTTTACGTTCTGATGTCCCCATTTCTGAGATCCTCTGCTCGCAGCCATCACGATCTGTCGACTGTTTTTCTCCCTCTGCTTACAGCGACGAAATGTTTTTTTCTAATTTCAACGTATCTCAATAAAACAGATCCCTCTCTAAATGGTGCCATTAGAATACGTAGTAAAGATAATCAGTTGTTGCTTTTAAATGTCATTATTTCTAAGTGGTCAAATAAATTGCTATGATAACATTAAGTTAAATTTACCAACTGATTTTCTTTGTTGGTTTCGGAGATAAACTGTCCTCTCTTCATCACATTAAACTTGTATCGAAGATTTTCATGGCAAGTCCGACGAATTGTGGCTTCTTAGACATTAAGATATTTTGCAATTGGTCTCATTGACTTTTGAGGGCTCTCATCAATAATGTTCTTTACTCTTTGAACAAATTCTGGTGTCTTATGCTGTCAGAACGTTGTTGATGTTTTTTGCGTTTAGCAACTGGAGAAATTGGGGCATTTTTGTCCTCTAATTCTTTGCGAACTTTAAAGACAAACGATCGGGCAACTTTTAGAAATTGTGCCATTTGCAAATCACTGTGTTCTGCCATTATTGCAACTATTACAGCCTGTCTTTTCATTTCCTGAGTTAAATTAATATCTGCCGTAATTCATTTTCTGAAAGAAACAAAGTAAAAGATTAAATCATAGATAAAAGAGATTAAATAAGTGATGTTCTCAAATACCAGGCGCACCGTGTATATATATATATATATATATATATATATATATATATATATATATATATATATATATATATATATGTAGAAAAGCCAGAGAATAAAGCATATTATATTGGAATAGCATGTAATACATTCAAGGAAGATATACAGTTCACCTGATGAAGTCTACGCGACTGTAACAGATCAATCGACGGAATGTAACTGTTTACATTTTAATATAATAAATCTCTCTCCCCATCTCTCTCTCTCTCTCTGTATATATATATATATATATATATACATATATATATATATATATATATATATATATATATATATATATATATATATATATATATAACACCATGAGCACGTACACTGCAGTACTAGATTAACAAAAAACAGGAAGAGCTATAATAAAGCGAAATGGTATTCTAATCCCTCGACCCTTTCGGCAAATCTTTGACCGAACAAGTCATAGGCGGAATAAAGAGTCTGAAGTTCGCATAACAATCGTTAGAAACTGGTTCGAAAAGTTTGCGAGGAAAATGAATAAATCGCAACCTGACTTGGGGCAAGAAATCGTACGAGTAGTGGTTAATTTGTCGTGGAAGATGTCCCCTGGGCGGAAGTAGAGCAGCGCCTATTTGTTTCCGTCGTAAGACATTTACATTGGGTAGGGGGGAGGGAGGTGTTGTGAATTTGTGTACTTTCAGGAAGAAAGATCGAGTAAATAAAACGAAATCTTTAAAGCCGAAGGTTGACGGATATCCGAGATTTTCCGGTACGACCGGGTGTTCACACACACACACACACACACACACACACACACACACACACACACACACACACACACATACACACACACACACACACACACGCACACACGCACACACGCACGCTATTCGACGAAGCGACTGAGATTGAAAAAGAACACTCTCTCTTTTATCTCTAGGTCTCTCCCTGTCTTTCTCGCTCCTCTCTCTCTTTCTCTGTCTTTCTCTGTCTTTCTCTTTATATATATATATATATATATATATATATATATATATATATATATATATATATATGTAGCCGAAACAATTATGTAACTTAACAGAAAGATACGGTAATAAAAAATAAAACGCATATTTGCTCTACAACAGTATTGAACACTTTCTTCGGTTTTTATTAATTACCATCTCCACTATATATATATAGGAGTGTGTGTGAGGACACATCCCAACCTATATACTCAACATTTTCTTGACATATAAACTTGTGGTTTAGTATATATAGACATGTGGAAACCTTTTTAATCAGTTTTCATCCGGAAAAATGTGCTGGTAACGGAATAAAATTTTAAATTCATACATTATCTTCAATATTTTCGGTATGCCTGTCTATAATAAATATGAATTCTGCATTAATTAAAATATAAATTTATGCTTATATTAGCACCGGTCAACGCCGGCCGGCCGGCCGGCCTGCTAATATAGCTAGAAAAATGAGAATTTGTACGTAAGGACATTTCTAAACCATATATATATATATATATATATATATATATATATATATATATATATATATATATATATATTTTATCTAAAGACTTGAAATTTGGTATATAGGATATTCAGTGGGCATTTGTTGTACAGTCATTGGGACCCGTTGTCAGAAAGAGATCTAGAAGTGAGGCATGTAAGTAAACTCACAGCAAACTAGATTTAAAGATGCTTTTTACTTATTGTTAAATCAGATTCATGAGGAAAAAAACAACATGGAAACCGATAATAAGTTGAAAGATTATATTCTTGGTAAACGTCGCGAATACAATAACAGGCTACTTAGATTACTTTCTCAAGGTCTTTCTCGGTGTCACGTGTCACTCTGTCTTTGAGTTAGATAGCAGTATAGAAAAGAGTTGGAATTGATCTGTGAGTATTCTCCCACAATGCCTGCATTTTAAAGTAAACCAGTAATTAAACAGAATTATTTTTTTATTTGATTATTAATAGAGAAAAAATGTTCAGTTAAGAATTTTTCAATTTTTGAAGACCCATCCACAGCATGCCTCCCTCAGATCCGTAACTTATTCAACTACTATGTAAAGCAGAGATATATCTATTACAAATATACGAAATTATTTACATACAAAGGTATTTATATGCGTTTTGATGTGATGATTATTATTTGACAGAATAGGCTTCGTGGCTAGGTGGGGGATGCCCTTTTCTCTTCCCTGCAACCTCTCTCCCACAGTAGAGACGTTACGAGCCGGTCTTTGTTTTATCGTTACTTCCATGGCAAGTGCTGGTCTGAGCTCCAATCCCTGGTCCCCCCTCGCCAATCTTTCACGAAAAACATCTGTCTATCTGAAACCACTGTCAAAAAATGTCCCCACTATTTATCTGTGCCAAAACCGAAATGTAGATTTCATGAACAAAGCCTCTTTCTTAGAAGTTCACGCCTATGGAACTCTGTTCCGTCTCCCTGTTTCCCACCTGACTGTAACCTGGATGTTTTCAAGTCCAACATAAACAGATTCCTGATGAATCGCCCCTTAAGTAAGGAACTTTATCAAATCTCAACACTAACGTGCTGTACACGCAATAACCCTTATCCCCGATTGGCTTCCGGGCTTATTTATATAATTGTTTTTTATTAAGATTAGCGGACTTACGCATAATGGACTAAATATTATATGAACCACGACTCTACTATTCTCGTGGGGTAAATATTGCTATTTAAGGCTAGACTGAAAAAATGTAAAGATGAAAATAATAAGATCTCTGTAAAAGGTACACGTACGCAAAGATTGGAGACAAGAACTGATTAGATGGGAGACAGGTGGTTAAAATTGAGAGAGAAATAGAGAAATAGGCAGAGAGGGAGAGAGAGAATGAGCGAGATAAGGTTGGAGCGATTTGAGCGAGGATATGGAAAGTAAATACAGAATTAACAGACTTCCCAAGGAGTTTCGAAAAATATAGAGTGAGGCAGAGGTGTCATTTTTTCATAAATTTACGCGTTTGTTAAATTGGTTTCTCCATATATTTTCTATATATTTCTGTACACCTTAATAACTGTTTGCGTAATGAGAATTGTATCTTGAATATCCTTTAAATACTTTTATGTATTTTCTGTTTTTGCCGTTTGCTTACTGTAAAAATGTTTACGAAATTGTATAATAGAATTCCGAAATATAAAAAAAAATCATAACACAATATTTAATGTTAAATATTAAAGAGAGTCAATAGAGAATATAAAACAAGTCTTAAAAGAAAAAGTGATTTTTTTATGTTCGTCTCAATGTTAAACTATTTTGTATACTATTTCATTGTGGGTTTTATATACCATCTCTTGATAAATGTGCATATGTATTATGTGTATTATATGGATTATGTTTATTATATGTGAAGTGTGTATTCTGTGTATTATGTGTGTGTATTATGTCTATTATATATATAGTGGGTATTATGCATATTATGTGTATTATGTGTATTTAGGGAGCATTTTATTTTAGTCAAATAAACATTATAGCTGAACAGACTATTTCTCTTGCTTGTGAAATATATTCATACACCTTAACCTGTTTTGTTATTCTGTTTTTATGACCCTAGCCACAACAATTGGGGACAAGGTTTTGAGAACACATAGATGAAGACCAAAAATTTACACACCAGTATTGCTACAGCAACTGACAAGAATCCTAGAACGGACATAGAAAGGTGACATTTAAAATAACACAGCGTGTCACATCAAATGTATTCGAAAAAAAAAGTGGTATTGCAAATTACCAATTTTAACAATATTAAACCTTGTGGCGAAGATAGTGTGTAAAATCCCACCAAAAGAAAAAAAAGGTAAAATTTAATTGGGAGAAGTGTATTGATTTTACCTCATAATCTACATTATATTCAACATTAGGTTAGTTATGCCAAGTGCAGACGGTAAATTATTTTTTTTCATATTCCAAGCCATATATACATTTTCTTTATCCTTTCTAAAAAGAGAATACCAAGCACTGGAGGAACTAAAGTCAGCTTTCACACACGTAGATAAATTTTATATTTAGCTGTAGCTAAAAGCATAGAAATTTTAATGAAAACGGAAAGAGGTAATTTTAATGGGTTAAAAATGAGATGGAACAACAACAGAAACAGCAAATTAACAATGACAAATAAATCACATATCAGAACATAGTAAAAGAAATTTACGGAACTGGCACTAGAACAACAACTAAATATAATTATGATTCAAAACTTTAGTAAATAAATGAGAATTCACAGAAAGCAAAAAAAAAGTTTTAAAAAACAAAGTTTGGAGCAGTATAGGCAATTTTCCTTACGCTCCTTGCAAAGACAAATCTTTTATTTTGTAATTTAAAAGGTAACAAAACTTTATATTAATGATTGGTTCGATTAGACAAACTTTTACAAAGTCCGTTTATTGTCCGAAACTGGACTTACAGAAACGAGAAATTCGTGAGTACTATTTTTCTGGAGAAACACGCGTACCTTTATTTTTTCTGAAACGGTAAAATTCTTAATAGAAGACCCTTCTGCCCGAAAACATCGTTAATTCCTGCATGTTTGAAATACTTTAATTTGACAAAAAAATGTAAGGACTATTTAACATTTGTATAAAGTTAACAAATATTGCGACGATTTAAAACTTGCTGAATTATGTATATATATATATATATATTTATCTCTGTGTATATATATGTATATATGTATATATATATATATATTTCTATCTCTGTGTATATATATATATATATATGTATATATATATATATATATATATATATATATATATATTTCTCTCGGAGTGTATATATATATGTGTATATATATATATATATATATATATATATATATATATATATATATATATATATATAGTGTGCATGAAGTCTGGCTACATGATTTTAAGAATGGCCAAAATGTCTGGCAAAATAATCAATAATACTTACATAGTCTGGATACACAAATATTGCCAGACTATATGTACAGGTACACACACAACAGTATATATATATATATATATATATATATATATATATATATATATATATATATATATATATATATATATATATATATAGTTCTATCTCTGTGTGTATATATACATATATGTATATATATTTCTCTCTCTCTCTCGCTGTATATAAATATATGTATATATATATATATATATATATATATATATATATATATATATATATACATTTGCCATAAAATTTATTTTATACTTACTGCAAAACTCCTTTATTTATATAGACATACATTAGATAGTTGGTGCACTGAACAAGCTAATGTGTCAAACGTGGCCTGTCCGGACCACAAGCCTTCTTTAGGCCTGTGAAGTACGTTGCTTGAAGAAGGCTTGTGGTTTGGGCCGACTCTTGTCCGAAACATTAACAGGTTTTATGTGATTATTCCATAATTGAGTATATGAATGACAATTTTATATCCTGCACTTTTTATTAAGCACTGTTACTAATTTCGTTCTAGCTCACGAATTTCCCCTACCCTGCTGAACAAGGTAAACTTGGCATATATATATATATATATATATATATATATATATATATATATATAAACACCATATATTTAACATAATTTATATATATAAATATATATATATATATGCACCGCATATATTTAATATACCTAATTTCTGTTTATTATATATACATATATATATATATATACATATATATATATATATATATATATATATATATATATATATAAGATCCTCGAAACAGTGTTTCATGGTAAACAATTGATGATCCCTTGAAAAATAAATTATTGGTATTATAGTAAATTCTAGAGCGAGTTGATGCAGTGATTGCAGGTGATTAAATGACTTACTGACTAGATGGTTTTCTAAAGAATGATAAAAATATTTGTTGTATAGTTTTAAAGGATAAAAACTGCAAAAACTATATATATATATATATATATATATATATATATATATATATATATATACTCGGTTTTTTTTTATATTCAAAAGTAATGGACTAATGAATTCAACGAGGTTGTTAGATAGTGCTCAATAAACAGAGCTGATAATACTTGTTTATTGTTATATAAACATGCTCACATCCCGCTGCTACAAATAGCCACTTGTTTCAATCAAACAACAGATATCATCAGGCAGCGACTTGACTATTCAAAAGTTCAATGAATAATGGATTTTTATTTTAGGTAAGAACTCTTTAGAAGTTGGAGTTAAAAAACTTAAAACACAGAACTTTAATTAAATAAAAAAGTAAAAAGGGAGAGGCAATTTAAATAAAGTTAAAAGATTACAATGGGGAGAGAGTGATTGAGAAGAGAAAAAAAAGGAATAGAGACAGAAATAGAGAAAGAAAATAGAGAGAAAACAAAATAGAGAGAAAAAGAAGAGAGAATATATATATATATGTATATATATATATATATATATATATATATATATATATATATATATATATGATATGGAGAAGAAAAGAAAAAAGATATAAATGGTTATTATAAAGAGAATAAGAACTAGAAGGAAAAGGAAAGAATAATGAGATCTACTTAAATAGAGAAAGAGAGAAAGTAAGAATTTGACAGTTTCTTTTTCTTTTTCTATATACTGTCAAATTCTTACTTTCTCTCTTTCTCTATTTAAGTAGATCTCATTATTCTTTCCTTTTCCTTCTAGTTCTTATTCTCTTTATAATAACCATTTATATCTTTTTTCTTTTCTTCTCCATATCATATATATATATATATATATATATATATATATATATATATATATATATCTTCTTTTTCTCTCTATTTTGTTTTCTCTCTATTTTCTTTCTCTATTTCTGTCTCTATTCCTTTTTTTCTCTTCTTAATCACTCTCTCCCCATTGTAATCTTTTAACTTTATTTAAATTGCCTCTCCCTTTTTACTTTTTTATTTAATTAAAGTTCTGCGTTTTAAGTTTTTTAACTCCAACTTCTAAAGAGTTCCTACCTAAAATAAAAATCCATTATTCATTGAACTTTTGAATAGTCAAGTCGCTGCCTGATGATATCTGTTGTTTGATTGAAACAAGTGGCTATTTGTAGCAGCGGGATGTGAGCATGTTTATATAACAATAAACAAGTATATATATATATATATATTTATATATATATCGATAGATAGATAGAAATATATATATATATATATATATATATATATATATATAGATGGATAGATAGATAGATATAAATATTGATAATAATATATATATATACATAGATATACGTATACGTATATGTGGGATTATTTTAATGAGACTACGTTCGTTTTGGAGAGCGTACTTACGCACGTGAGTGTTGAATTTGCAGAATGCTTAATGGAAGCCGGACTTCCGCCCGGCGAGCTCGGCCGAGGTGCGAATCGACGGTGAATGCGCGATGAATGTGAATCGAACGCCTCCATCGATTTTGCAAGAAGTTATAATCGACAAAAAAAAAAGAAGAAAGAAATATTTTTTGTGTGCGAATTCGTCTGTTTACTTTATATCTTCTGACTTGAATTTGCTTCAACGAATTGAAAAAATAACATGTTTACTTTTCGTTTATTGACTGAAATCCATTCAATAATTCTTTAGGAAATGCGGTTGACTTTCTATTTTATAACCTGCCACATGATTATATACATATAGAGAATCTTATGTCTCTTTTGTTCATATCTACAACTCTCTCTGATCCCTTGTATAATACACACACACACACACACACACACATACACACACACACACACACACACATATATATATATATATATATATATATATATATAGTAATTTTAAAATATATATGGCGATTAAGCTACACTGAATATTCTGCGTTTCATCCACTATAGTGGATGAAACGCAGAATATTCAGTGTAGCTTAATACGTAGGTAGAGCTAGTTAGTAATTTATAAAATGTATATGGCGATTAAGCTACACTGAATATTCTGCGTTTAATCCACTATAGTATTGAGCACTTTTGAAGTAAATACTTAATGTTTACGCATAAAACTGTACTTTCGTATATTAGGTTTATGTGAGTAAATGATGTAGTTATATATATATATATATATATATATATATATATAAATATATATATGTGTATATATATATGTGTATATATATATATATATATATATTTAAATACCAAAAAAAAAAAAAAAACAAGAAATGGGCAGGTGAAATTAAAATTTTCCCTAAGGCCTTATCGTCTGACCCTCTAAGAGGAAACGTCAGAATGATAGATTAAAAACTAAGTAAACGAATGAGGGAAGAGGGGAATTTTGGTTACAGTTGGAAGAACAGTGGAGAAAAAAAAATCTCACTGTTCAGGTGGTTTTAAATCAATGAATATCTCCAACTGATGTCTAAGAATCTTTTGTCTACACAGGCTAGGTCGAGAGTTGATATCGAGATGATAGTTCGACCTAGCACTGTATAAAACAGAAAACCACCCATCGGAATATTGATCGGCACACCTATTTATACTCAACAGGTGATCGCCAATGGCAGACTCATGAGCCTGGGAGTGCCCCGATGCTCTCGAAACCTGGTGTAGTCGAATATCCCGAGGGATATGTTGGGATATTCTCATTTCTAATCTTTGGGACGTTTTGCCAACGTAGTCAGCTCCACACTGACAAACGAATTTATAAACAACAGAGTTCTTTTGAATGGTTGGCAAAACATCTTTACGAAAAGAAGAGAAAAAGGTTCGAGTTGTGTAAATCTATCATTCTGACGTTTCCTCTTAGAGGGTCAGACGATAAGGCCTTAGGGAAAATTTTAAAAATTTTAATTTCACCTGCCCATTTCTTGTTTTTTTTTTTTTTGTATTTAAATTAAATTATGTTTCCTCTGAAATTTCTCCTTCCATTCTGCTGTACCAAAAATTTACTTATATATATATATATATATATATATATATATATATATATATATATATATATACAGCATAATCACGTTGAAACACCGGTTTCCGTTAGGTCACCTCAGTAAAGCCAAGTTGAACCTGGCTATTACCAGATTGGTGACCCTTTGGGAATCCTAGGCGCTGTATGTGCTTTCCGCTCATCTCGGCATTGTTTCCAATCGTTCTGCACCTTTACTTACCACTGGTATTCAACAATGTCGACTGAGGAAAAGTGTGGTTCGAGATTGCGTAACTCTTTCCACAAAAATTTCACGCGCAGGTACTCTTAGTGTGGGTATCCGTAGTCTGTCAAGACTGAAAGATATATATATATATATATATATATATATATATATAATTATATATATATATATATATATATATATATATATATATATATATACACCTTTAGAAATAATTGATATATATTGGATTATAATATAGAATTGGCTCTTCCATAATAAATTAGAAAGGTACATAAATTAACATATAATATATATTCACATTTTACAACCGGGAACGCTGGGCGGTTTGCTTATATATATATATATATATATATATATATATATATATATATATATATATATATATATATATATATATATATATATATATAAGGGAACATCTCTGTGTAAGACACTTCTCAACCTATATACTCAACTGGTTTTTGATGTACAGACTTGAACTTGTCTATACAGCCTATTCAGAAACGCGGGGAAATTTTTAATTAGTTTTAGGAGTCAACCTATGCAAATTGCTATGTGGGAGTTCTTGAATTTTTATCCGTTTGTCAACTATTTAACGACTGCGCATGCGCGGTCGAGAAACATGGAAGTTTATTTATGTAAAAACAAGATTTTTGTGAATGTCGTGCTTAACCTGGGTAGTGGTTATTTTACTTTATTCACTGTCTGTGGTTTTGGTTTCGATCTGAGCTAAAGTTGATATTCATATAAGCTTTTTTCAATTTGATTATTTATTTGAACAAAATTTCTTTCAATGACACCCTAGATCTTCTTCAGATATCTTTTATCGATCTCGAGAATTTTTCTGTCGAACTCGGGTATCTCTCTTTCGAACTCAAGAATCTGCACTGAATTTCGTATGGGACTAATTATTTAATCAATAGTCTCTTTTTAATGCCTATGTGCAAGTCTTAAATAATTGGAAGTTGTATTATTGATTTTTGGACGTTCAACTTGTAAAGAAGTTATTCTTTAAAACTGATTTTGAAACAGGTATTTATCCACAAAGCCACAGAAGAAGGAGAATAAAAAACTTGTTGAAGACAAAACATCTGTAAGGGTATACAGTCCTGGATATGACGTTAAAGTGTATCCGATGGTAAAGTCCCAGCTTTCAGGTTGGGAGAGTGTGGACACAGACTTGAAAAAAAACACACATATTCCTTAAAAAAACATCTTGAAAATCACTGGATTCGTCATTAAATAACCTGAAAAGGGTTTATATGCCTAAAACAAACCAACCAAACCAAACCTGTAAAAGTATACACATATACATTTGGCAAAATACATCAATTTTGTAAATAAATGAATGACGCCGGAAATGCAGAATGGCATGGATAAATTGAGTGCCTGGAAAATTTGTATGAATGCGCGCGAGAGTTGGTGATTCGGGACTGTGTAAATGAGTTATCTTACTCAGTTAGACATCTCTTTCTTATATTTCTTTAATCCTGTGCTTGTTCTATTAAAATATCTATTTGTTTCTATTGAATAATACATTTTAATGAATATTAAATTTGTTAATAAACAAGTATTTGTCTTATTTTTCATGCACAGCATATCACTTCTTTCCCTAATAAAAAATCACGGAATTAAAAAAAAAAATCTTCAAGTTCATCATATTTTCTCATTCTAATTCATGAAGTGTGACTTGGTGTATTGAATTACGGTGTATTAAACATTTTCGGGACATTTAATGCAATATAATTCTTCATCTATTTCTGTCTCAGAATGCTTATATTGAAAGTTTTGTTTTATTGTTTGTAAAAGAGAATTATTGTTTTCGTTTTTGACTTTTTAGGACATGATGTAGTTTTTAAAGAGAAGTAAAAATTACACCAGCAGTTGGTGCATTTTAGGCAAAGAATCCATCATCTTTAAAGGTCTTGATTAAGTAGAACCAGAGGCTCTAACAAGGATTATCATTCCTGACTAAAGCTAAGCGATAACTGCACATTCCCTGTGGCTTCTAAATTGCGCTTTGATATCTTTTGAGAATGTTGACAAGGTTTCCTAGGAATATTTTGCTGATTAGAGTGCTACTCTTCAGGACGCTATATTTTAATCCCACTTCCCGCCTCTTGTGTCACATTTATTCCTATGGTTGAGAAATGCATACATCCTGTGTCTGTCACTCTGTTAGGAGGCCGTTACATGTCCGGTCATCATTGTCCGGTCTTCATAACTGCAGATTTCCTGGTCGTAGAGAATCCAAGTCAGAAAATATTCCTTGGAATCGCCTCGGTTTCGCTCTCACCAAACATACCGGCGATGAGCGAGTTTCCATTCACAACGGATTCAAAGAAAGATTTCCCCTTCACTGCTCATATCGAAAAGATTTGTCTTACATAGAAATGATATCTGATAGGCTTTAGATTCGTTCATCCTCAAGGAAAATGATTTTTGCATAGAGTTACACGTTATTAGATAATGGTTATCCGCTTTGGAGTGAAACGGAAGTGAAAGCGGCGGACGCAGGGAGTGAGGTGAAGTTATAGTAGGTGGTGAAAGAAGGGGGTGGAAGAATGAGGCGGGAAAGATGGCGCGCCTCGTGTAAAGAATATGCTTGGATCATTTTGGACAATCATTTCTTTGTTGCTATGATTGGCTATTTTTGTTTTGTTTTATTATAGGTTTGTTTATTGTATTTTTCAAATAGTACATTCTTTTCATTTGTTATGTGAAGTTATATCTTCTGGTCAGCCGTTGTTAACACGTGTACGTGGACAAAACAAAGACGAATGAATAAAAGCTAACGCACATAAACACAAGCGTATACAAATCTATATGCGCGCACGATCACGAACGCAGCCCCCCCGCATACATACATACATATATATATATATATATATATATATATATATATATATATATATATATATATATATATATATATATACACACACACAATAATTTAATGTAATTAAATAAAATGTTATACGGAAAGATATGTTACAGATGATTTTGGAAAGTCCTTACGGAAAGATGCAGAGATAATTAGCCCAAGTCTCTATGTAACTTAATTGACATATATATTTAATAAATTAATATATCTCTCATATATATATATATATATATGTCTATATATATATATATATGTGTGTGTATGTGTGTGTGTGTATTTTGTAGTCATCAACATACAATCCAATTTTCTTGAATCACAACTCATCAGTGCCGCTAGACTAGCCCCTTTCCCAAGCCGAAGATCGAACGTAGAACTATCGCGTTGATAGTCAGTAGTGCTATCGATCAACTCATGTGAGCGGTGCCCACAAATAACCTCGCCAAATGTCTATTTTAAACCAACATCCGCCCACCACTTTTATAGTGCTCAAACCGCTTATACACACACAAACACACACTCACACACACGCATATATATATATATATATATATATATATATGCATATATATACATATATATATACATGTATATATATATATATATATATATATATATATATATATATATATATATATATATATATATAGACAAATATTATTGAATAGCACGGAGTTATTCTTTACAATTTTCCTTTTAATCTTCTCCAATCTGCGAAGTCCTTTTTGTGTTCTTCTCGAAATTGTATATGTTGGATCCATAATCGCGAGCGCTTTCGACACACGTACTTCTATCATCCTCGGGCATCTTGTCGAAATAAATATAGAAATTGTTTTTTTTTTTTAAATTTACGTATATGTACGTTTTTTCTAGTCACGTGGTAGCTTGTTACAAGTTAGGTGGGCGGCCTTTTTTTCTTTTTTTTTACATATATTAAATACATTTATATATATACAAACACATATATACATATTCAAAAATTTATCCCAAACATTTAAAAACGTTCCGTCTGTACTCATAATAAATATTATTTATTTGAGGCTTCTTTGTTTTAATGTACAATGCTTTGCTGGAGGAGTAATATGTTGCCTTTGTACAACGTGTTCAGTTTCTTTTGTAAAGTTGTTCTATGTGAGAGTTCAACTTGATTAAGAATTTCCGAGAGATTGTGTTGGATATAGGTAAATTGATCTGCGGTAATCATATATTTTTGTAAAACAGGATAACTCCGTGCTATTCACTAATATTTGTCTAAATGAGAAAATGCTGCCTAAATATACACAATATATATATATATATATATATATATTTATATATATATAAGTGAGTCGTTTCTCGCTCTGACATCGATATTATAAGCTTACTTTTCTATTAGAAATCATAAGACCACCTTCCTAATATACGTAGTCATGCATATGTGAACGACTTCACGAACGATTAACTAATTCGCATATTCCTTATTAAACAAGATGTTAATTAATTATTCAATTTGTTTCTTATTAGATCATTAATTTCATTTTATTTTTACGCTTAATACGTTTTATGCCTTATTTTTCTATCGCCTATAAATCTGTAGCATTTAAGGTGGTAAGACTAACAGGTAATATCTATCTATCTATCTATCCATCTATACATTAATCTATCTATCTATCTATACATGTATATATATATATATATATATATATATATATATATATATATATATATATATATATATATATATTTATCTATCTATCTCCGCTTCCTTGGGTCGGCTTGGGAGAGTTGCTTGTCTAGCTTTACTGATGAGTTCTGGAAAAATGAAACAGTACTGTATGTGGATGAGTAAAAATATACTTTAATCCCCTCGCTTTGGGTAGAGCACTACCGTAAGTAATCGTACCCGCTGTTTTTAAACAAGCGAATGTCTGTTTAAAATAGATATTTGTGCAGGTTATTTACGGGCACCGCTATCCTGGCTCAATGGGTAGAACTGCCGACTCTCAACGCGATGGTTCTAGGTTCAATATTCGGCTTAGGAGAGGTGCTGAGTAGTTGTGATGCAACGAATCCGTTGCGGATGACTATATATATATATATATATATATATATATATATATATACTGACGACCTAACCATATGGGCCACGGCGCCTCGATTTTTTTTAATTCTTATATTTTTATCCAGTTCTAAATTATACGATGTGACAAGCAACGCGTCCTATACAACTAAGATACTTACTGCTGGTATGCAGGCGGTAGATACCATATCTACATACATTAACTGAAATTTCCCAGACACGATTTTGGAACAAGCTTATTATTTATAAGAATTTAGAAAATCGAGGCATAGCCAAGAGATTTCGCCGTGACCCACATGATTAGGTCGTCAGTATTGCACACTTCATGAGTTTGACGACCTGGGTTCGCGCCTATGTCGGAGCACATCACTGATGAGATGCAGTACATCAAAACCCACTTTGGGTCTGGCGTTGTCCGTTGTCGATGCAATTGCTCGATTCTATCTAATTCTGGATTCTAGCTGTATCGTGAAAGGTGTATGTGAACGGATATATATATATATATATATATATATATATATATATATATATCGAAAGAATGACCGAGAGATAGATGGGTAAAAAAAAAAAAACTGTTATATCCTCGGGTGACGACAATCAACATAAAAGCTCTTCAATCTCCTGAAAGAGGCTGCTAAAAAAATCTCACGCTTTGTTCGGTTTATCACGACAGATTTTTACTTTCAGAAAAGTTGCATATTTAAAAGTCAAAGACCCAGCCTTCTCTTCAAAGTCTCAAATAATTGAATCATTTTCGAAAGTTCCGTTTCATAAATATAAATGACTTTAAAGAAGTTGGACTGATAAAACAAAAACGACTAATTTTGATACGCGCCAATTCTAACTGTGCGTTTAACGATTTATTACTCTAAATTTTACACACGTAAACACGTGTTATTTAAATTACCTTAGTTGTCTGCTATGAGCATGTCGTTTAAACTTGTCAGAAGAAATTGATTAGTTTGAAATGTTTTGCTTAAGAAAAATCGCAAATATAATTAAAGCATCATTTATATGAAGTGAGAACGTGAGCGTTAGGACACTTTGCAACCTATATACTTAACGATTCTATTTTTTTTCAGGAAAGAAGGAATGCTAAAGGGTCAAAAATGAAAAATTAGTACATCGGATTCTTATCTGTTTGCTAACTGTTTTACGAATACGCATGCGTGAATAATTCTGATTAAACATTACTTACGTAAAGGTACCTGTTAATGTTCGTGTTACACTGGTGTAATGGGTGGCGTATATGACTAACTGTCTTGAGGCTTTGATTTCGGGTCGAAAATCTTTCTTTTTACTTACAATAAGTTAAGGAATTAGAAAAAAACGTAATACTCGACTGCACATGTTTCAGCTACTGTATTCATCTAAATGTAATATTTAATATTTGTATATTTTACGACTGCTCGTATTATAATTGTCATTTGTTTTTGTTTGTTCATATTTAATTACTAGGCCTATGTCAATAGCATATTCTTATCATGTTTTGACTCTCGAGTGTATATCCGACACAGACAGAGTAAATACACTGAGAACCACATCGCTCTATACAAAAGCATATAAGATATCAACGGATACACACTCGAGAGTCAAACCAATGAAAATAATATGCTGTTGTCTTAGCCCTATTAACTAATATGCACAAAACTTACACTCTGTAAAAAATACATTTCTTACATGTATACATTTTTATTCCAGCATAACTAATACACACACACACACACACACACACACACATATATATATATATATGTGTGCGTGTGTGTGTATGTGTGTGTATACTATGTATTCGAAAGAAGTCTACATTCAATAGGTGCCTAATTTGCATAGTTTATTGATAAAACTCTATTTTAATAACAAGCTCGTTATTACTGACTGTTTTTCGTAATAAAATCGTTTTGTTTCCATTGTTTATAAATGTTATTTGAAGTTGTTTTTTTTTTCAGGTAATTTTAATTGAACTTATATTGGATAAAAACGTGTTTCTATTAGTAATAGCTGGCAAAAGTTAGTTTTAAAAACAAAAGTAACCTTATTCATTTTAGTTAATTTGTTTAAGATAATTTATTAACGCTAAAAGAGCCATTTCCATTTAAATCACTTCCCGTTTATATTCAGAGATGGCTGTGTTTAACACTGCTATACGTCCAACATGTGTCCACGTTCATAACAAGTTAGGATATTCCGTGTATCTTTAAAATATGTGACTAATTCCTCCACCAGGCTATATACTCGGTCCAGGTAATGCGAAGTCTATGTCTATATTACTTGTATAATATATATATATATATATATATATATATATATATATATATATATATATATATATATACTTATGATCATAATAATAATAATAATATTAATAATAATAATAATAATAATAATAATAATAATAGTAATAAAAATAATAATAAATAAAAGACAAACGTATATATTCCAATTGACGATTTGTTGACTTATCGTTTATTTCTGTAAGTTAGTTGATATGCACAATTCATGGCAGCACCTGCCAAGGACTGTGCATATCAACTTATAAAAAATAATAAACTGTAAGATAGTCAGCAGTTGTAATTTGGAACATGGGCTTTTGTCATTTATTTGTAATATACTCTCTGATTGTTTGTGACGATAACTGGTTCGAGAATAAACGATCGCTTCAACATTTGGGGTTAACTGTAGTAGTTTGTAATTTCAGAACGAACCGTGTTACATGGTCAAGTCGACATAAGAAGTAAATACGGACAAAACAATAAGAATTAACTGTATTTTATTTCATACGTTACAGGTGATAAAATTAAAACAAGATTAACTTAATTTTTCTTTTACACAATTTCTCGTGAAAACGGCTCAATAAGAAATGTTAATATAATTTCTATGTTAGCCATTATAGATAGACTTTTAATAGGATTCCATCAGATTATTCGGTTAATAAGATTAAAATACTTGTCATTGACTATCTTTGAATTAACTTTTGCTTCAAACCAATCAGAATATGTGGTATATTTACGATCTTTTTTTCAAACGACAGAATTTGTAAAAAGCAAAGCTAGCAGTTATTTTTTATATAAGGCTTTGTTTTCCGTATTTTTCTTTTGATTCTTAAGATTATTGTTCGCATCTTGAATATTAATTCACATGCCTAATACAATTGCATATTATTGAGAATTTCAACGCGACTATGGCTGACGGAACGAGGCCATTGTACCCCCGTGGATGAAAAATAGGTTTCTGTTCGATATTCCTTTTAGATTCCTGGTCTCTCTCTCTATATATATTTAGTAAAAATAGTAATTAGCAAAACCTGATGAGAGTGTTCAATACTATTGCAGAGCAAATATATGTTTTATTTTTTTATTAAAGTTTTATCTGTTCAGTTACATATGTTTCAGTTGCCGGACCATATTTACGATCCAGAAACCGGGTCAGACTTTACAGAAATGGCTATTATTATTTGTAAGAACGATTTTAAAAGAAATACGATAAAAAATAAGAAAGAGGGGAAGAGAAAATAAGGGTGATGAGATCGACAATAATTAAGTTTTGAAGTTTAAAGTACATTAGATTGTAGTTTGTGTGTGGGGTGTTAGTAGATTCAGCCATATATATATATATATATATATATATATATATATATATATATATATCAGGTTGTCAAGAAAGTTGTCTTGGTATTCTACAATAAAACGCAGATGACATTATCTTGTCCTAAAGAAACAAAATGATTGAAATAAGCAGCATTAAAATCAACACATTTTAACCAACTCAAAGAACTGAATTTATTCTCATATTCTAATATTGTAATATTGTAATATTGCGTTCTTGTAGAAATGAACTCGCTGAAGGCGTTTTCGATATCGCTTAGCCTTTTGAAGTAATTTTCATGCAGAAAGTTGCCATAATGATTGAAAATTTGATAGTCATTAGGTGAGACGTCTGAAGAGTATTGCGGACGAGGCAGCGTTTCTTAGCCCAATTCGTTCACCATTTACAGGTTCGGTTTAGCAAGCTGTGGTAGGGTATTGTCACGGAAGAGTATTTGGCTTTTTCTGTATACTAATGCTGTGTGTTGTTGTCGAAGATTCTGATGCATTTTATCTATTTGTTTGCATTACTTTTGCGACGATATTGTTTCGCATGCATTCAAACAACTAACAGATGAGACTGATAACAGACCACTACACTATAGCATGACTTCTTTTGGTGCAATTCTAGCTTGGGAAGAGCCCTGGAGCTTCATCAGCGTATACCTACTAAACTCAGCGTCGCCGGTTGTCGTAATGGACCCACTTTTAATTGCAAATCAAACCCCGGTGGAGAAACGGATTGGGAAAAGCCGGAACGATAACATTTATAACAACGTAAATGTTGGTTATCGTTCAATTTGTAAAGAACATATTGATAACATTTTGTAATCTCTCTCGTATGGCCATAAATCGTCGTAGAGGTTTATTCTAATGTAAAAGCACGTTCATCAACAGCTGTGTGTCCATTAGCTTCGAGGACGTTTAATAATTTATCGTTGTCAACATCCGATGCCCGGCCACTACGCTCATAATCTCGCTGCAGCCACGAAATTACTTGGATCACCGTTGTGTTACGCGTTCAATAGGGGTCTTGTGCTAAATGCTCCGTTGATATTGCCAGCAGTTTCAGCAATATGTCGGCCTAGCTTGAATTGAAATACGAAAATTGGGCGAATACGCATTTTTTTCATTTTGTATTCAACGTTCTTAAAAGTAAGCACAATTGTTTTAAAACGTTTGTAATTTATAGATCTGATAGGGCGAAAACCACCCCTTAAAATTATATATAAAATAAAACATTAATGTATTTATTGCGGACAATTATTCTCATCTTTATTAGTTGTTTCGCGACGTTTCGTCCAACTATTCCTCTGGCCTTCGTCAGGTGGTAACCGCGACGGATAGGAACTCTAAATCTCCTTACTGTATTCACTGCAATTGCTCAATTCGGTATTTGTTGTCCTCTCACGTTTTGGCCATGTAAGTCTCTGGCCGGATTTGGGTAGGATTGAAACCGCTATCTTCAGCCAATTCTCACTTGAAACCGTCGAGATTCAACGTCTCTATCAACTGCGCCACGGGCCCCGAAGGGCTTATCTGATCTTTCATGATTGGGTCCGTACCGAATGGTATATATTATTTTATTGGACTTCATTGTCCGCAATAAATAAAATTAATAAATAATACACTTGAATTCCAATTAAATAATATAAAGTAAAAAATATTATAAAGAAAACTTATGTGACAAAAAAAAATCATTTGTCTTATAAACCTAATACATATGAGAGAGATTCTCTGTTTTGACAAACTTCTGTGTCTAATATTTACTTCGGAGCTAAATGTTTCCAATAAGTTTAAAAGGCCGTCAGAAAAATTGTGGCGCCATTTTTTTGCTTTAAAATAGCCTATTGCAGACACATTCGTCTACATGTAGAAGCAACAAATACTTCTTAAAATGGCGTTCCATTGCTATAGTTGGGTCGGAGCTGCTCAAAGCACATATGCTGCCTTGATAGAGTTTTAAACCGCCTTTGACAAGTACATGTCTGAGCTTTGCCAAACTTTCACAAAAATACTCGTCTAACTACAACGGCTAGCAACAATTTCCCCCGCTTTCTATCTGTGCCTAAATATAAACGCAAAGTTCATGAACAAAGATTATTTCCTAGAACAGTCCGCCCGCGGAACTCTCTTAAGCTGACCTGATATTTAGCTAACTACAATATAGTTGTCTTTGTCCAATATAAACACATTCTGTTGAGCCGCCCTTTAAATGATTCCTTTAAACCTTATTTATTCAACTGATTACTAAGACGCTGATTCTTAGTGACTACCATACACGTATTTACCTTTATCCCTGAGTGGATTTCCGGTCTTGATAAGTAATGACTCGTCCCCCCCCCCATATATATATATATATATATATATATATATATATATATATATATAGATATAGATATAAAATCTAAATGCTTTCTTGGACTACGTAGACATCTCAGTTTCCTTATTTTCTAGTTACATTTCAATCAACCTTTCCATTTACATGTCTATCTATCTCTTCCATAATGTTTCGGCAACGTTCTAGACGCCAGCCGATACATCCTTACCGTCACCGACGCCGCCGATAAGAAGAAGCGATTCGTTTTTATTTATTTCTAAAATTAGTCGGATTCGACAGCCACGGTCGGTGCCAATCTAGCAAGACATCTGACAACCCCTAATGACTATTCCACTCTCTAATTGTTTGTGACAGCCTCGATAAATTTGACTCCTC
>NC_136515.1:84259995-84377495 GCF_053919585.1 Euprymna scolopes
TTCGGAAATCGTAATATAGCAGTTTGCGAAAGCAACAGATGTCTATTTAGGAAGAATTCTAACCAAAAATATTTTATGAAAACTATTATCAACAAGAGAATCACCTGATTCACATGAACTATATGTATGATAGATTGCGCAATTTTTTTTCACAACTACTCCTCTCTCCACTCTTACCTCAGTACAAAACTAAAATCCTGACGATAATGTATGAAATTATTATATTCTAGGTATCTAGATATGAAAGGGAATCACTGATATAAAGTAAAGAACTAATTTTTCGGTAAGAAATATATAAAATAAACAATGAATATAATTAAATTTTGTATATAGACTTTCTTTGATTTAATCTGTTATAATTGCTTTTTAAAATAAAGCAACGTATTTACCTGAGTCAAATATTTATGCGCAATATAATGAGTTATTATTGAAGGAACAACGTGATATAATATCAATATATCTTATCAATGCATATAATTAAAAAAATAGAGAGAAAGAAATTTACTTAACTAAAAATCTGAAATTACCTCAATCTGCATGCATCTTCATTACACTTAAAAAAATATTTTCTCGTTCAATGATGTGAAAACTTTTGCAGGCTGAAGCAATTTATTCCCCATAATCTATATAGACATTTCCTGGGAAGCTGACATTGAAAAAATATAATTACACGTTAAATATCCTACCTTTCTTGTTCAAACTACATAAATATAGACATATACATGTACACATACGCATTAATTGTCTATTTTCTTCTTTCATTTAAAGAAAAATCCCTTTTAGTTAATCTATTTCTTCTTTTTCGAGTTATGTGGAGTATTCGGACTTCTATTTCGATCATGAGAGTTATTGTCACAACGTTTCAACTGATGTAAACGCTGACCTTTTTCAAGTGCCAATTGTTGAGCCCTGGAATCATTTTTACCCGTTTTTTAATGTAAACTGTAAACATTTTATCGTTCCATCAGCCAAGCACTGCTAGGAATTCTAACTCGCTACTGTATTTTAAGCATCAGCCAGATTAAGGGTTGGACCTTTAACCTGTAGATGAGTATTTATTTTTCTTGTAAGATTCCTGTCTCCAGATATCTGTGTCTTCCATCAGCTGCTTCAGATCTTCAGGATCACAGTTGACATCATGTGTAATTTGCTGGATGTACGTGGATCTAGGTCTTCTTATGCTCGTGCATCCGTTCCTTGACGTTCAAACCGTGGACCTCGCTCCCTAATTATAGTAGATGTCGTAGGTGGGTTGCTATAAAGTTGCTGTAGTGTGGGATTAAGATGCCATGATATATGCAACACAAAATATGAAATAAATGTAAATGAATTAAAATAAAACAATTTAATAAATTTAAAATACAACGATCAGATGATTACAATTTGCAGCTAAATTTTATTAAGTACTTTATCTTTTAGGTCAGGTTTCCTAACAAATTCCCATATTTACCAGAAGTTTTGGAAAAATTCACTTGAAGTATGCATCATTTAAAATCTGATGAACAAATAAGATGCGATATGAGAATAGTAATCTACGAATAAAATAATACGAAATATTCTATGAAATTGAAGCGTACTGTTTTTATTTGACTTGTTTGAATGTTATGTTTTTATCTTTTTCCTTTTCTTCATCTATTTATTTTTAGATTGGAACCTTTTACTTCTTTTATCTCTTTTTTCTGCTCTTTTCCGTTTCTTTGTTTTATTTTCTATTTCTACTCTAATTTTTCTCAATCTTCTTCTTCTTCTTCTACTGTTATTTTTGCTTTTGTAATTATTGTAAATTTATTTTTTTATTATTCTCCTCTGTATTTTTTATCAATTTACTACCTTTCTTGCTCTATTATTTCTCTTCTACTTCTATTTCTATTGATTCTTGTGTTTCTAGTTATTTTGCATCTTCTTTTTTCTTATATGCAAAAAATGTTCTTATTGTTTTGTTATTCTTCTTATTTTTCTTCTCCTTTTCCAACTGTTTCTCCTTCTTTTCCCTCTTCTTCCTCTTCTTCTCTTTTTCTTCTTCCCTTTTCCTTTTTAGAACTTCTAAGCCTATTTTCCCATTCTTATTTTTTCGCTTCTTGTAGCTTTTTCTCATCTTCTACTTATCTTCCTATAATTTTCAGGTATTTATTCTTATTTGAATATCTTCTTTTTGTCCTTTTATACCTTTTTATATCTGATATCTCTATTACTTTCTTTTTATCCGTACTTTTTAAAACTTTCTCCCATCTTTGTTTCCTTATAATATTTTGCACATATTTTCTTGTTAGTCGTTTTCTCTTCTCCATCTTCTCTTGTTGTTCTTCTTCTTTTTCTTCTTCTTCTTCTTCTTCTCTTTCTTCTTCATATTTTTCTTTCTTCTAAATCATACCATCACTTTTCACACGTTTTCTTTTGTTCTAAAATAATTTCTTTTTTCATCATCTTCACTGTTACCGTCATCTTTCTCTTTTTATCGTTCCCCATTTTTCCTCTTTATTCATACATCTACCTCCATCCACATTACATCCCTCCATCCACATGACGTACCTCATCAGTCTTATCCAATCAACCCTCGGGAGCCCCTCTCCCTTTCCTCCACTCTTCGACATTCAACCTTAATTAGAGGGAAGCCATAACTTTTCAACCTCTGTCCCTTGCCATCGACCAGCTGCACCGGCGATCCACCAACCCAGTCGCCCCATTCACACGCAAGTCAGGTTTTTCCTTTGGCAGACGAACGGTCAATACTTCCAATCCTCTGGCCTGACTTCAGTCTATCTTGCATTGGTCGCCACTGCAACCTTCGTCCAGCGTCACCAACATCCTCACCGACAACGCAACGACCTGCTCGTCGTGAACTGGAGAGAATAACAGTTTTTGGAGATGCACACACACGCACACACAAAAACACACACACACACACACTTAGGTATATGTCTCTTTCTCTCTCTAATTATCTGTACATCTATGAATCTCTTTGCTGTCTGTCTATATATCTATTAATTTATCTATCATATATATATATAATATATATATATATATATATATATATATACATACATATATTCAGGTTTAAGATGTTCAAAGTATGCTTTAATGAATACAACGAGGTTGTTAGATAGTGCTCGATAAAAAAGAAGGATCTCTTGTTTTCCATAGCGTCGAATGGTTCAGGGTCCCCTGACGAAGTCTCTTTGAAACAGCTAGCTGTTTGTAGCGACCATATGTAATTGTTTACCTTCGAAAAAATTATATATATATATATATATATATATATATATATACATATATATATATATATATATATATATATATATATATATATATATATATGAAAGGTAAGGAAAGGGCAATATAAAAGATATATACTAATGCATATATATTAAATCGTTTATTCAGTATGGACGTTGCAGTAATTAGTGGTTCAGCACAAGTAAACTGTTATGCCTAGGTAATACGACGCCTGATGCTTGATAATATTCACCAGAAGAGTATAGAAGATGCTAAGTAACATATTATAGTTGCGGGGACTTGCATTAACGACAATGGGAGCGAAACATTAGAGGGTAAATCGAAAATGATAACGCATATTTATTAAACAATTAAATTTATAATATGCAATAGTATATATATTTTTTAATCGTCGTGTTTTTATTTTCAGCTTCTATAGAATCTGTAAATCAATTTGTTGAGTTTCGCATTATCCTGATTAGCTTGCCCTTAAAGAATCTATCAAATTCTTTAAACTACACTCACGCAGATACACAAATACAAACACACACACACACACACCCACATATATATATATATATACAGATATATATCGTTATATCTATAAATATTTATATATATATACATATATATATATGAAAATATACATCGCAATGTATATCAGCATATATCTATTTTCTTTGTTCCTTCTTTCAACTGTATATACGCATAAACACATACTGTCTCTTTAACTTCCTAAATTTTTCATTTTTCCCGTTTCCTCTCACTTTCTCTCACTTTTTCTCACTCTCTCTTTCTTTGTCTGTCTGTCTGTCTGTCTCTCTCTCTTTATATATATATATATATATATATATATATATATATATATATAAATATATATGATACAATTAATTATTTGCATGTGTTCAAAAAGGGGAAAACAGGATATTTTGTATGTATTCATTAACCTTTTAGTTCCAAGACTTCTTTGTAAACGATTGCGATTGATCACCACACAACCTAGGTAGCTTTTTAAGAAAGGTAAAATGTTGATGATAATTTACTATTTTCTTCTTTTTACGTTCTCATCAAGTTGGAATATTATGTCAAAAAAGATATATATATATATATATATATATATATATATATATATATGCATGTATATATGTATATATTTCGGGTAGAAAGATACCCACGAATTAAAAATAATTTAATCTCAATATGGGTCGTTTTTAAGATACATAATTTTTTCGGCCCGTTGCAAGTAATGGTCATTTCTCCCTCCTCCAAATTTTAGAAGGTCTGGAACCTTTTTAAATTCTTCACTTAATTTTTCTTGCTTGTTGATATCTAATATGATCGAAACAGTCTTCACATCACAGCAAGATATGAATGACTGTATTTGCATAACGGATAAATATATATATACACTTGTGCCCGATATTATTCATACCCCCCTTGAAAATTGAGTTTATTAGGTGTAACTTTTGTAAGAATTTATTGTTTACGTCCATATTGATACATATTCTTAATAAACCTCTTCTGATCATTTTCGTCATTTTAAAATCTCGGGATACTTGTAATAAAAGAAATATACAGCTATTTATAAAATCTGCAATGTTCAAAAATAATCATACCCCCTTATTTTTTCAGTATTAATCGAGTTTCTGACTGTTTGTTTTCTGTTTGATTCTTATTTTGAATGCTTTTATACAACCTTTGATTAATTTCATTTCGTTTTTTGCATTTTTCAGAAATTAAAATGATATCAACTGAAAACCAATAAAAGAATAAAAATTATTAGAATGGGGAAGAAAAAAGAGCTTAGTAATGATCTTAGGACTAAAATTGTGAATTCACATAAGGATGGTTTAGGTTACAAGTCAATTTCCAAGAAATTTGAGGTCCCTACAGCAACAGTACAGAGCATCATCAAAAAATTCCAGAGCCACCACACAATAAACAACTTGATTGGTAGAGGAAGGAAAAGGAAACTGTCTGCTAGAGCCACCAGGAATATTGTAAGAAGTGTTAATGCAAATCCAACCACCACTACTAAGGACATTTTAGAAAATCTGGAGTCTTCTGGCATAAAAATATCAAGGCAAACATTGCAAAGGACTCTGCATGAAAATGGTCTGAAAGGAAGAAGACCAAGAAGGACTCCATTGCACACCGGAAAACACCTTGCAGCACGTCTAAAGTTTGCTAGGACCCATGTGAATTCTCCAGAGTCCGTTTTCTCAAGTATTTTGTGGACTGACGAAACAAAAATTGAATTGTTTGGCCATATGGATGCTTCTTACGTTTGAAGGAAGAAAGGAGAAGCTTACAACCCAAAGAACACCATACCCACGGTGAAACATGGTGGGGGTAGCCTAATGTTTTGGGGCTCCTTTTCGGCTAGTGGTCCAGGTAGTTTGGTCAAGATAGATGGAACCATGAAGAAGGAGCAATATTTGGAGATACTCCAGAAAAAAATTAGACAGGATGCGGAGAAGCTCCATTTAGGACCAAACTGGGTCCTTCAACAGGATAATGATCCAAAACATACTGCCAAAATAGTCAAGAAATGGTTTGAGGATAATCAAATTAATGTTTTGGAATGGCCTAGCCAGAGTCCCGACCTGAACCCTATCGAAAACCTCTGGCACATATTGAAAACTGAGGTTAAAAAGCGGAAACCTAGAAATTTGAGGGATTTGGAGAACTACTGCATTGAAGAATGGTCAAAAATCAGTGTTCATGCTTGTAAAAACCTTGTTGATAAATATCCCAAACGGTTACAGGCAGTTATTAAGAATAAAGGGCATGCTATTGACTATTAGTAAGAGAGGTATGAATAATTTTGAACTAGTGCCATTATTGTTTTTCTTTGTATAATGTTTCAAACTTGCATAATTTATTAATTTGTTAAGTTTAAATTAAATGCTTATGCTTGATTTATTGTTTGAAATCCCTTTAATATTGTCTACCTTCTGGTTTGAGCAATATTCTTATAGAAATCTCAAAGATCCGAGGGGTATGAATAATATCGGGCACAAGTGTATATATATATATATATATATATATATATATATATATATATATATATATATATATATATATATTTATGGGAGAATATATTAATTCAATTAGATCTCACTTTTTAATCATACCAATTATTTAATTAAGGAAGCTTGTTCACATCCAAATATATGACACAAGTCTATATTCCGAATTTCAAGATATTAACCATCTTACCATATATTTCGTGACATATGGAATTTCGATCTTCTGTTCAAAGTACTTAAACGAGTGTTAAACATCGTCAAAATTATAATATAGAAATCTATCACACACATACATATATATATATGTATATGTATATATATATAAACACACACTCACACACACACACATATATATATATATATATATATATATATATATATATATATATATATATATATATATGTAAATGTATAAAAAAAGGATACGAAAAGTATAAAAGCTGATAACCTTTGTTTAATCCTTTTCTATTGGTGACAGGCAGGAATACAAAATAATATTATAAGAAAACATTTACAAAAAAAATTATATATATATATATATATATATATATATATATATATATATATATATATATATATATATATATATAAATGTTACGTTTGTGTGCGCGTGAGTTCCTTGCTTATAGGTTCCGAAACGACTAGGTCTATATTTTGAAAATTTTGGAAAATCTTCTTTATATTTCGAACATTGTTCTTCAGATATATTTTGTACAGAAATCCATATTATAGGTATCGACCAAAAAAAAAAGATCTTCAATAAGCCTTCTATTTTTTTATATAAAATGTTTCATTTTTACATGTGAAATATATTACATTACACCTTCAAGGGAGATAATAGCATTTCTGCAAATCATTTCTCATTTAAAATGAGATTTATTCTAATTTGGAAATATACCATACTGGAATGAACATTCAAGCACAGATCGAATGATGACATGTTCCAGCCAGGTGTACATCACTATTTTATTTAATCGTTTTCTTATTAATGAGCTAAATTTGCGAACAAAGAATTGGTACTATAAAAAATCCACCAAATCAGTTCCCATTTGCATATTTTAAACTAGCATTAATCAGAAGTAATTTTTTTTAGATTATCCATCCTCAATTTTAATATCAACTGTTATTGTAATTAAACACATACGGAATATGATGAACGATATTATCATTATTATTTTTAATTTTGATGTTCTTTTTCGAATTAATCCAACATACAAAATAGTTCTAGTAATATATAATAATCAATAGAGGATTGAGTCCATAATAATACATAGTAATCTACATGAATTAAATTATCATGTTCAAACGTGTTGTGCGACCAGGCAACGCCTGGCTGCTACCTTATATATATATATATATATATATATATATATATATATATATATATATATATATATATATATATATAAACTTTCTCTTACTTTTTTTGTTATCAATCTTGCTATGTCTCTGCTGTTTGAATCTTGTTCTGCGTCATACTGTCTATTTTTCCCAGTATTTAACTATTAATTCAGTATTTTTTTTTTAATTGCAGATTTTACTTTCCGTATATCGTCAATAATTGCTTCTTGTTCTCTCGTTTTTTTTTGTTTATGTTTTTTTTTTTTGCTTGTCTGTTTTTTTTTTGTTTTAGTGAATATAAACCATTTGATGCCGAATGCAGTTATTTTGGTAACACTTAATGATTTCAAATATTGCCGTTTTGCTTTGAAATATGTTATGTATATATTATTAGTTTGCAGTTATTCGGGACCTTACTCTGCCATAATTGAATGGCAATATTGTTTCTGTTATTTTTTAACGACGTCACTATTTTTAATTTTATAAGCTTCTACGACCGATGGCAATAATATAATGATATAGATGACGTTTATCAAATATATTAACAACGTTGCCAGAAAAAGGGTTTTATATTTTTCCAATTTAAGATTCTAAATCCTTGCTAAATTCTCTACGTCTGATTCAAATCCCTTCTATTATTATATACTATTCTGACATCAAGAAAGGTGTTTCTCATAGCATCCCTGTCCCTTTCCTTCGAGAATACATAACCGACTTTGACCTCTAGTGTGAGGATATTACTTTTTTTATTCAACACGGCCTCTTTCTCAAAGAAGACAGTGTAGAAGCATTTTTGTTACCCTTCTTTGCATGAGAAATGCTTGATCAACTCATATCCAATGTTTTTGTTGTAGAACACTCACAAACACTTGTCTAACAAGCATTGTTAATAATTTTAATTTCTTCCCATTTGTACCTAACGCTGAACGGAACATTGATGAGGAAAGATTCTTTTCATGAACAACACGGCTGCGGCATCAAATACATGATCGACTTTTAACTACACAGTCATCATATATTCAAGATAAACAAATTAATATAATAATTATTGAGTAGCCCATTTTAATAATCGAATTCTACCCAGTTTGAAAATCGTTATCAAATGTCACGTTATACTTGAACATTCCGCAGAAGAAATTTGTTGTTTTTCTTCTTTAAGAGACATTTAAGCCTTGGTAAACAACGATCTGTTAAAACAGAAATTTTGGCTTTTTGGGGGGGATTGATAATTTAAGTAGTAGTATTATTATATATTGGTACCCTACGTAGGGATTATGTTAGTTAGTATCATTTTAGGAAGCGTTACATCAAGTACACCTCAGGACAACTGATCCACAAACAGAAACTTGACCAAATCGACCTAGCATGAATAATAGGAAGTGTCAAGAATTAGAAGCAGGTGTTGGTGATATTTGAAAGGAACATCACGGGACAGAGATGTAGTTTAGTCCTAGAAAGCGGACAGGCTAGATGTGTCCGTGATTATAGTAATCTAAGTGAATGTTCTCTCGAGCCTATGTCCGTTTGGTGACCCTTTAAAGGCTAAGTAAGAAAATTATAGAAGAGAGAATTAATTTTAACTTCTCTTATAGAATCTAACTTTTTTTTGCGGGGTGGGGCTCAAGGCACCAGAACTTGTGTGGTATATAGTTGCTGCAACCGATTGCCAAATGTGTTTGTAGGCTATATAATTTCTAAAAATCAAGCTTTTTATTTTCTCGATATATGCACTTGTCGGCAATAATCAAACACACACATATGGTTTAAATAATATTTTGTTTATTCAAAACAACCGAATAACAGTTTTGACATTAATGACGGCGTGCGGATTTGGTTGATGTGTGGAGAAAAAACGTGTCGCTTCTCGCCGTCGTAGTCGCTCTCCTTTTCTCTCTTATTTGCCATTTCTTTATTTGGCCCAGATTTCGGAAACCTTCCAATATATACTTTTTGTTTTATTGTAGATCAATCTCGCTGATCCAACCTCCGGGAATTCTATGTCCAAATTTGACCTCTTTCACATCATCCCCGGGCATCCGAATTCAGGTTTGTGACCGACTTTCCTCTTAAGGTAATTCAAACGGATCTTGATTATCCAACTTCTCCACTCTTTTTAAAACTCTGAAACCTTAACATGATTTTTATTATTAAAAGCTAATAAATAACCATTAAACGACAAATAAACAGCAACACACATAAAATCGACGATCAAAGAATGAAGAAAAGTACCACGTATGTAAAATAATAAAGTAATTCATTGCTTTTTTATCGCGAGCAAACGATAACGCATTCGAGTTAGTTGATGTATAAACGTGTTACTGTAGTAGTAGTGTATTTCTATCTGTGACACGCATGCCATCGTACTAGTATTTAATACCTCAACTTGTGCGATCATCTGGAAACTTTGTGGAGCACATATGTGGCCGATATATAGACATACACGTGTTTTCAATTATAGTGAAAACACTGCACATTTTATATGCTTTGCTGAATTTTCTGTGTTTACTTATTACTCTTTTATATATTTTAGAAACCATCAAACAACACAGTAACACGGTATTTTGTAAAATTGGATCAAGTGCTCAACATGGAAGAAAATTACGTGAATTGTTACGAACTGGTACATCCGAATGTCGCTTTATATGTTTATAATTTTGGGAATTTTTGCGTTTAATAATCAAACCACAATCTAAAACTTGAACAAGTTGGTTTTAATATATTTTTACTCTTTTTAACACAGAATATGACATATTGTCAGGTGAAAATTAAAAGAGTAGAGTTAATGAAATCCTGTCTAAGGGCAACAGGAAGTTGAACAGTCTGTCTACGTAAGTTACGGGTAAGTAGAATCGGAGGAGGAGAAAACAGGGAGGGAAGACAGAAGTCAATACAGCTCGAGAAGTGATAGTAAAAAGTCTTTCAGAATCAACGGTAAAAAGATGGGATGATAATTCTTGTTAGGCTTGTTGTGAGTATTAACATCGAAAAAGTAGAAGGATTTGCGCCCATTAAAGTACATTCAATTTATGGAGTTGTAAAACAGGTACACTAATACATCATTCTGTTGACGGGACAGAGTTTGATGATTGGGTGATAGTGAGGGACGTCTCACGTCGGCGACTTTCTAATATAGGAGAGATTAGGTGAGGATGCACCAGCACAAATGGGGTAACAATACTCCTTACAGAGGCTAACGGAGCCTTGTAGAGGTACAGGATACCCCAGACGTAAAAATCTTTCTAGCACCTTATTGGCAGCAGTTTTGGCAATGACGTCAATCTATCTGTTCTAACTCATGTTCCCTTAAACGTTAAGTCGAGGAGTTTGAACGGAGTACTTTCATGTAATGTATCATTATCTATTGCTATTAGTGGTGATTTCAAACGTAAAAAAAACAACAACAAAAAAAACAAACAAGATATTTGCGTCCCATCAGTCAGAATCGAAACCGATAACAAAATTGTAACATTCAAAGCTGGTGACGTTCAACGTGACATGCATATTTTTTTACATGGGAATCTCCACTTATCAAGGCTCAGGAACCATTCAATGATAAGGGTTAAGAGTGTACAGTAGTCAATTGGACAACATAGTAATCGTTAATAATGGAAATTCGATAAATTTGTAAACTTAAGTGGAACGGCTCATCAAGAACTTGTTTACCTTGGACTTGAATACATTCAGATTGTAGTCTGCTGAAAGCAGGAACACGGAATACAGTTTAACAGGCGCGCAGTTCTAAGAAAGAAGCTTTGTTCATGGAATGTACGTTTAGGTTTAGGCACAGATAAAGAGTGGAAGGGAATTATTGATGGTGTTTTCAGCTAGACGAGTGTTTCTTGTGAAAGTTTGGCGAGAGGGGACCATAGATTGAGGCTCAGTCGAGCACTTGCCATGAGTACGAAGTCTATTTTGAACTCTATCAAGGCAGGACAAGTAAGTTCTAGCATCTCTCGTCCAGATTTGCAACATTACTCCATACTTGAACGTACCTGAATCTTATATAGATAGAGAATTGCTACAGCAGTGAGAAACTTGGCAACAGATTTGATGTAAGTGTTGCATTTCAAATCAGCAGTAAAGGTCTAGCCCATAAGCGTGTCAAAACATGAGTCCTCCCAAAAACGAGTCAGTCATTTCAATTGATGCCAGATGGAGATCAGAAAGTTGATGATGTAAAGATGGAAGCTTGGTTTTTGATGCATTAAAAGTAACCAACCACTCCTTTCCCCATTTTACAACGTGCTCAAGCTCAGAGGAGAGAGCATCGGAGAAAACTTGGTCGTTTACGGTCTTAGATATGCTACCATAGATGCACCGATTAAAAATAAACTAAGGTAAATGTACAAAATGTATGATGATTTGTTTCTTATTTTGACCCCTTTTATGATCCCTTATAATATTATAACTGTCTAAAGACTGATAATAGAACAGTCTATAAAAATCCAATCATTTGTAGCCTCTAGCGCCGTTCTGCGACTTTTAGTTTCAGAGGTGATAGAGTTTGTAAAATATGGAGAAAGACAGACAGACATAGTAAGTTTTATGAATCAGATTTGTTTAGATGTGTTTGTTTATCAAGTTCAGAAACTTGCTCGTTTATGGCGAGGATATGTGCACAGATGTGCGAATTTGTTTTGATGATGTTCGAATGATATTCTTTTTTCATTTTTAAGTATCAATCAATCTTTCTAAAATTCCGGAATTCAAACTAGGATTTAAAATTCTGTTGATAAAGTTGAAAAGATGAATTATAAAGATGACATTTTAATGTCATACTTCATCGTTGTCATTTCATTCGTCTCGGTTGCTTTTCTATTCCCATTTTCACCAGATTCATTAGCGTCGGTTGCTTTCATTTTATTTTTTCGTTAAATTGTTATTTTCTGAATTTTTTTATATCAATAATCATCTCTATATTTTTTTATATTTTGTTTTCTTGCATCTCATTTTCTTCTGTGTATTCTAAGTTTGTTTTCTATCTTTTTCCTCGTTTATTAAGCATGAATATTTTCGATTTTTCTTTCTTTTCTCACTTTGGTAATAATTATGTTTATTTTGTCATCAAATTCATTCTGATTTTTTCTTTCTATCTTTTTGCCTCTGATTACGCATGTTTATTTCATCCAACGTTTCTTTTTCTTTTCTGTTCACATTGCTTACACAGTTTCCTTTCCTTTCTATTTTAATTTTTTCATTTAATTTATTTTGTTCTCCTACGTTAATCACTTTTATTTTAACTTAATTTCATTCTGTTTTGTTGTTTTTTTTTTTACAGGAGAGGTATCCACTTCTCAAGTGTCACAGGACACTTAGGGAGGAGGCTCAAATAGTAACATGGTGAGACAACAAGGTCTTAGTGAAACATGTTTGGCCAGATTATTTACGAGGACGGCTTAACAGGAATTTATTCTCAGTGTATTTGAAGAAAATGGTATTCGGAGTAACCAATTTACCAAATGTCAACTACAAACGATTAATACGATATTGCCCAATCGACTACTGAACAATCATTAACACGCATCATCGAGTGGCTTCCGCCCTTGATAATTGTTATTCCGATGTAAAAAAAACAACAAGTTATAGTCAGCGAGGAAGCGGACCCGTGATATTCTGTTCATCCGAGGGCCAATTCTAGGAAAGAAACTCTGGTCATGTAATTTTCGATTAGTGTTTGGCGCAGCTAAAGAACGCGAAGAGTTGTTGGCAGTAATTGCAGCTAGGCATGTATTTGTTGCAGACATTTTACGGGAGGGGCCATAGATTGGAGCTCAATCGAGCCCCTACTATAACAGTAACAAAAAGGTAGAGACAGACTCGCAATGTCTATTCTGTAAGAAAGAGAAGAGAGAGAGATATCTTATTTTATTTTTGTTGCCATTATTTCAATTTGTTTTGTTTTCGTTTTTCAGGTTTCTTAGCTTTTAGTCTCCGCTGTTTCTTTTTTTTTATTTTATTCCTTTTTATTCCTCATGCATTTTATCATTTTTTAAAATTAAATGTTGGTTGTTTATACTTTTCGGCACATTTCATTTTTTGTTTTACTGTTTCGATTTTCCTTCGTTAATATTTTCAACTTCCTAATTCCATTTCTCATTCGTTCTTAATCCATTTCGTCTAATATAGATACCAACATTGATTTTATGTGGAGGGGGAGATGGATTGTGATATATATTGCCCATGATGATATCAATAGCTTCGTAAACTGGGACGTCATTAAATAAAAATCTGAAACAATAACTACTACGTTATGCATGCATATTCGAAATGCCGACGTTTGACCTTCACCTGTTTTTTTTTTATTTCTACACTTTTGTACCGATTTCACCGGGGCAAAACTCAAATAGAAATGTCCGCGTGTGATCAAATACTTTATATATGAAGTGCCATGTCTGTAAACCAACAACTCTAGGAGGATTTTGGTATGCAAAATCTTTTAAATAAAAATATATACTAATACATAAATACTTGATGACTAAACGGTCCCAACTCTAATTAGGCCCCGTATCTTAGGGTTTTTTTTCCGATGAAATGAAGCTTTGGTCATGGTTAGTTTATTATATTCAAAACATCCCATCAAAACACTAGGGACTTTGGCGTTTTTTTCTCCGTTCTACAACATATGTTCTAGATGGTCTCCATTTAGCTTTTGTTTTTGTTGGGGGTCACTCTGTATATACGGAAATGAATTTGTATTTACAATAAACTTTTACGCAAATATAACGCAAATATAAATCATATAGAAGATCTGCATTAATATAATTACACGTAATAGTTAAGTAATACATCGCATAATTTATTAAAAACGCAGCTCATTCTTCAATCTGGTAAAATTTGATAAAACACTCGATCATGAATTTCAACTAGTCTTCATTATATCTTCACTAAATAATCGCTAAAACCATGAGAATTTTACTGGGTACACATTAAATGTACCCTAACTACACTTCACATGTTTTCAGTGGGGTAAATGTCTATACTTCCCTGCATTTACCGAATTTTTATCGCCAATACAATTATATGCGCGGTGTAATAAAAATAAAAAAAAGCGTTGTAAAATATTTGGATGGGGTAAAAAAAATAACATTGTTTAAAGAGTTTTTGTTGTATATTAAATAATATGTTTCTTCAGCGTTTGCCTATCTAGAATACAAACACGACTTTGAAATCTAGAAAAACAGAATTGACCACATTTGGAACACTAGGCAACTGGTTTGCTTACCGGCTAATTAAAATGTGATAAATTTCAAGTCCAATTTAAACAAGTTTTTTGTTGAGCCACCTCTAATATAATCAGAATTCCACCCAATTACACAATTAACCATTACTAAACTATCAGCTTACATTTATTAAGACTTATCCCTGAGTGACCTTCGCAGCTTATATATGATGACTTCTTTGTAAAAAAATATGTTCCTCTCTTTCAATCAATTACATTTTAACAGTAGAAATTTTAATTTTTTTTCTTTCTCTATTCTATCGTTATGTTTATCGATATAATGTTCCAAACAAATTCAGCAACAAATATACGTAAATAAATCTTCTGTGTAAACTACATACATTAAACTAAATTTTATGAGCAAAAACCATTCACATGTGCGACACAATACTACGGGGGTTCTTTAAATGTGACTTCAACACAGTCATTTAAAAATTACATGTGTACAAGTTTTGTTGGGTCGCATACTAAAGTAACGGAATTTATCCAGTTTTAACCGTCGGAAGTTAATCTGTGTTACGTGACCGTTTAAATGACAATCCCAAAAACTTTATCCCCCATTTTTCTTGAGGCCTTTGTGATCACCGACTCATTATTATATGTGAAAAAGACTTTGCATGTTGGAATGGCAGATGTATTAGTATTAAAACATAAAGTGAAATAGTAAAAGCAAAAAAACAAAAAACAAAAAAAACAAAAAAAAGCACACACACATACACACACTAACTCTTAAACATTTTACTGGTATTAATAAAGATCAATAACGAGTTTCTTAAAACGATGAAAATTAATAGGATGCATTTTTTTTATTATTTAGAAAGCTTGCAGGTGTTTAACCAAGTTAAAACGTCAAAAACGAACACAATCTCAGTATTGGATTATTTGGATATTAAGGAAAACCTTGAGATTTTAGGAAACAAAATGTTATAACAATAATTTAAAGAAAACTATTTTTGTCTTTAAGATTTAACTTATTTAAAAAAAAACAACACGTTTAAAATTATAAGTTTTAATACAGAGGACCTCGTGAAGAAATAACAAGAATTTCATCGTAAATTCTCTATTTAAATGCCAATGAGATCTAAAATATGAGCACACGCAAATAGTAGTATAATTGCTACGGAGTGGTGATACAAATTATGAAGGAAATGTTTAGTAGTTACAGAACAAATATTAAACCATGCGGGAGTTCAACTAAAATAAGACTGTAACAAATTTTATAGCATAATTAATAGTAACAATAAACAAACAAAAATTAGTATAAAAGTATAAATAGGTGACAGATACGACTAACTGTGTTTATTTATTTGCTTCCCCACTGAGCAAATTAGGCAAAAGGTCGTTTTTTAATGTGGGACCAGCTCGCGAGAGGTGGGAAATGGGAGCTGGATAGTCACCGTTGGTATGAAGCGTTGCCCCTTCATTGACCAAGGTCAGATATGTGGGGTTTTTATTTAAATGCTGCCCACATCAGCATTATGTGGCACAAGGCCGGAAAGTGGGAACCCCGCAGGCTCCCCTAAAGGAGGGGCACTCCTGCAATTTTAAAAATTGCCTGAGTAACCCCGTCGGCATTCCCCGGTCGGGGCGCCTCAGGCAGCAAGCAATAAACTTGCCCTACCGGAAAGCCCGGTGGCAAGGCCTGGGAGGGTGGACCTCCTAGGTATTACCCAGGCGGTGTACCTCAGTCCAACAGGTGCTGGGCGATTCCCGGCCCTTCACCTGTTGGGCTGAGTGTCAAGTGACGAATCCTTGACTTGACTGGTCAGATATGTGGGGTTACCCCCACATATGGTATTTGCTGGTCTTTGCTTGCAGCATCTGTCCGAACAGATGTTATTTATTAGCTCCCCCACCGAGCAAATTAGGCACAAGGCCGATTTTTAATGTGAGGAGTGAAGGGGAAATGGGGACCAACTCCCCGGGGAGTAGGGGAGTTGGATAGTGACAATTGGTATGAAGGGTTGCCCCTACATTGACCAAGGTCTTATATGTGGGGTTGCCCCCACATATGGTCTTTGCTAGCAGTATCTGTCGGAACAGATACTACACTTTGATCTTGTCGACCGGGCCCCGGAGGGCGCTGGGCCTGTGATACGATTAACTGTGAAATCGTTTGCATATCCCGGAATAGTTTCACATTTTGATGAACTGCTTTGAAGCTATGCCGTTCAACAGAAGCGCGGCTATTGATTGCGTAATAGTTGGTTAACTGTAATAAAACAGTAAACATACAATGAAACTGCCCTATTGCTATTCTACAATATACGCTGCTACTCCTCTCAGAATACTGAAATTGCAACTAATATTTTTGCCGGATTATTATAGTAGAAAATGCTATGTAATTATGCGAAATTGATTTATTAAAAGGAATCCACCCAAATTGCTAAACATTTATTGCAATCCTGATTCAATACCTCTGACACGAATAAAGTCATTGTTTGAGCGCTTTGATTCAGCCTCTCGGAAAAATATATGAATTATATATATTTTTTACAAATCAAATGGTTTTATTTACAAAGGTTTGTTTGACAGAGGCGATAGTCACCGACCAGACAGCGTGGATTTTTGTTTTTATATAACCATTAAATATTTTAACGTCAATTGGCGTGGCTTTATGTTGTTATTTATCACTTAAACTATCTTAAACTTTCGCCCCTCATTTTCAACAATAAATCACTGTTCCATATTTAGACAAGCTTCTTGGTCTGTTGTTCACTCCTGATCTGAAACAGACCACATACATCACATACATTGCCAAGCTCGTTGCAAAAATTGTTGGACTATTCTATTGCTCCAGTAGATATCTCACTAACGATGTAATTCCTCATCTATATAAGAGCCAAATAGAATAGACTACTGTTTCCACATCTGGCCTGCCATCCTATCCAGCATTGATAAATTTTAAAACTGACTTTGCAATCTAGGTTCTCTTCTCTGCAACCTCTTTCCCACCTATCGTTGTCTTCATGCCAAGTGTTCGTCTGAGATACAATCTATGTATTGTATGAAGGGCGTACCAAAAAGGGGTATGTTGTGTAATACGTACCATAGTATCATATGTCGATATGTGTACTTGAGACGAAGGGTTCAACCTGGTGTGTGTACGTGTCACTAAATGTCTATGGTTGGTGAATCTTCACTGTCTGAACCCAATCTGAAGTTATGTTGTTGCAGTCGCTTTATGTTCAAATGCTATGATCGTCTAACTGTTCATATGCGCGTGTGTGTGTGTGGGTCGTACATGTATTTGGGACATACCTTATTTTCAGGCGTTATTGATCTTGCCCACCTGAAATTCATCTTACTCTTGGAGGAAATGCTAGAACCTGTTTGGAAGAATATCACTTCACTTGCAAGAGTGCTGGTCGGTTTTATATAGTTTTTATTCACTTTCCAGATGCCGATCGCCGAAGAACAGAAAGTGAATATATTAGCTTGTGTGGTTAATTTTAGGTCTCCATTCTAAGACACGTCAGCCCATTCCCTGATGAAAGAGGTGGCGACCTGTTAAACCGTCCGCTTTGTTCAACGCCCAAATTCCAACTCCAATGATCTCCAGCAAACCTGATCTACGTAAGTCACATATAGATCCTATCAGCTGAGCAGATATTTCCGGTAAACTTGTCTATGATCTAGCTTTGTCATATTTTGACAGGTTTTTATCAACATTCTTCATGTTCAACTTTTGTTTTTCCCTCCAGTTAGATAAATTGGGGTGGATAGATACAGAAATAGATTTTTTTGTTTGCTTTTTTACATAGGCGTCACCACTTATCAAGGCCGATAGGCCACTCAAGGATAACTAGATCGAGAAATATATATCGGTAATACACATAGATGAATAGATAAATCGAAGGACAGATTAATAACTAACAAATACTTTCTTGTGTTCGACCTACTACATAAAATATGCACCCGCGTTGTCAATCTTTCAAAAAAAAATTCGTCTACCCAAACACATTATCATTAAATTCCCCACACCATTTCGATAATTAAATTTAAACGTGTAGTCCATGAACAAATCTTTTTTCCTAGAACTGCCTGTTTGTGGAACTCTGTTCCAGTGGTCTGCTTTCGAGCTGTCTGCAATAGTATCATCTTCAAGTCCAGCATAAACAAGTTTTATTAATCCATCCTCGTAAATAATTTGATTATACTAAATTTCCACCACAAACGATTACTACGCTGCTGCCCCATTGACTACAATGTACACATTAATTCTTATCCTCGAGTGGCCTCATCACCTTGCTATACCATACCTATTTTGTAAAAAAAGCTTTCAATTATGTTCTTCAGCTTATAATTTACCAGAAAATGCTCCCAATTTTATTTGTTTTAGTTAGCGCAAGTTTTCCACATGTCGGTATATTGGCAGTGCATTAAGCGACTTCTCATAGATAAATAGGTTGAAGTATCGTTCTTTCAACAATTAATTTCGGAGTTTAGTCATCTGTTTAGGTTAAAGCTTTGATTAACGTCCGCAATACGGGCAATACAGCTAGAGACACCATGCAACTTCTTAGTAAATGCTTTGACAACACCGTTATCTCTCGCTATGGCAAAGTCAAATGACCACCACGTTCCCTAAAAGACTAGCCTCAATGTTTTCTCGAGGGGATATCTTAAAGAAAGAGACTATGCTAACAAACTCCAAACGCTGCAAGAATTGAAGGAAAACATCAGGAAGAAAATATTGAGGTTAAATAGCAATCCGGAGATTCGGCAATTTGTCATGAATAATGTTTTGAAAATAGCACAAATATGTGAAGCTGAAAATGAGCAACATTTAAAAGACATTATTTCTCATGAATAAGAATTGTTTGAATCATGCATATTTTTAAAAAAATTTCCCAATGTCATAATCAGATTTTCTTAAAATTTCGAAAAGATATCACAAGAAATAAATCTATTTACGTTTCAAACCTTTCAGTGAGTTTTGGACACGCTGTAGTATTACGCTACGCAGTAACCGAACGATGGTTGATGTAACACCAGACAACAAGCCAGGTCCTGCCTCGTTTCTATTTCTTTTTCTCTTTCATTGGTTTTTACTTTCGTTGTTGTCTACTTCGTTTATTATTTACTTTTAAACTACCCGCTTTTAAAACATCAACTCCAATGAGGACGATGCTAATGTAGAAACATACACCAAACTCCTTCATTTCTTAGGAGGCGTGGCCAGACTCAACCAATCGTTCTCTCAGCACATCATCACCCATCAACACCGAAATGATAGCTGAAGTGTGGACTGGCTCGCGGCCAGTCCAAATATGTGATTTATTCATAAAGCGCTCGCTCTTTAAACGCAAATAAATCAAACGTCCAGTGCTATTTATTATGGAGAGCAGAGCAGGTAAAAGAAAGGAGCGAGAAGTGGCGCGGTGTTTAAGAGGGGAAAGCTGGAGATGTTTGGTCGACGAAGGTGAACGGGTATACATTACTGAAATGCTTACGAAAATAAAATGTAAAAAAAAAATGAAAAATGTGGGAAAATAAACTCTGCGTTTGTCAATTTATGTTATGGCCTCCGAACTGCTCGGTCAACACACACACGCACAAACACAATCAAAATAAAGTTTCCGATATAGCATCTTAAATGGACTCAATCTTTTTCTCGTGAGAATTCACTTGAAAGTCTACAAAAAAGACAGCACTTGCTAGGGGCGTTGCTCTGATTAAAGGTTTGGTTGCAGGCTACTTCGAAGTTCTTTATCAACAGAGAAGGCAAAAATATTCCATAGATTTTAATTTTAAAGATCAACCCGAGGAAAATAATTGTATTTGTAAACTAATACGCAGAATCTGTTCAAATTTTGACACGGAACATTTGGACTTAATACCTTATTAAAAAGAAATTTCTTAAATTATTTTTATTGCTTGTGTAAGCTGTATGCTAAGTGTCAAATAAATACACGAGATGATGAAATCATTACGAAAAAAAACGTCATCTAGGTTACCTCAAAAAAGATTTATGCTTGAGAAGACATTCCTCATAAAGAAAAAAACAGAAAAGATGCTACATAAACCTACCCCCCCCACCCACACAAACTGTACACGACATCTGTCTCCGTCTCAAAGATTCGTCGATATTAGTACACATATACAGAGAGAGATTGGTCAACAAGAAAGATAGAGATGTATGAATGCTAGAAGCAGAAAGTCAACATAACCATGCGAAAACGCTGAATGGCACTAAACCGGTCTGCGCATGCATGCGTTATCCCGTGCAAATGTCTATTACAGTCGAGCATTGAGCAAGCAACTTCCGAGTGGTCAGGACGCATACGGTTTTGTGCGGCTTTCATTATTATTATTTTTTTAAAATTATTTAAACGATGAGATTTCAATATTTTGACATTTTCGCTGGTTTGTGTACATTAAAAGTTAGCTCTGCTGTCGTCATTCGACACAAGTACAACAAAAAATATTGATCAATATTCGAACGCGAATAAAAATCTTCTCAAGTATTTCTTGTCCATTTAAGTCTTTTCAATTTAATCTTTTAAAGCTTCACTCGTTCTCTCTCAATTTCTCTCCATTCTTGTTCGCACACACACTCACACACACGCATATATTTGCTATATACGTACGTATATCTATATTTGAATCATAATATGCATATATATATACATATATACAGATATATATGTACCTTGTATCTATATTTATAATAAATAATATGTGTACGTTTATATGATGTATACATTCACATATCTATCTATATTTTCATCTCTCTCCCTCTCTCCCTCTCTCTCTCTCTCTCTCTCTCTATATATATATATATATATATATATATATATGCATGCGTGTATGTATGTATGTATGTATGTCAGGTAATGTCATGTGCTACTTAACCCAGTACTACCTGCCTCATGGTCGGGTCACCGGCGACTAAACTGGTTCCCCCACCAGACTTGTTTAGTGAGGAGGGCGGCTAGTCTCCCTGAAGGATTAAAAACAAGACCTTCCAACGGGCGAATGGACTCTTTTTCTGGGTCAATGGCCAACTAGCACCGTGTATATTTGTGTGTGTGCATATGTGTATTGGGGTGGAGAGGGCTCCCGTAAGCCGTGGTGAAGGCAACCTTTCTAGGAGAAGCAACTCTCTGATTAAAAAAAAAAAACATAAAGCGGAAGACCATTACCCGCATTAAGCTGGTCTGCAGTTTAATTTGTTGCTGGCTATCTTGCTCTTGCTTGTTGCTGGATCTTAACATTTTGAGCCGAGAGAGAGAGACTTAGTTGTCGTACAAAGCTAAGACTCTGTAACATCATATTTGTATAGATACTCCCTCAGGCATTTGGGTTCATGGATATTAAATGTCTGAGGGAGTGGCACTCGTCTGACAAGACGTTGCAATCATCATGTATGTATGTATGTATGTATGTGTGTATTATCAATGGTACATATATACTTTTTATACGTACATGTGTTTAATGCATAATAAGGTATATATTATTTTTACATATATATATATATGTGTAATATGTTTATGCGTAAGCATATGTATATTATCTATTCATATATATCTAGTCATATTACACAAAAGTACAGACAGTAATCTATATATTTATAGATATAGAAATGTGTGCAAAAACAAATTTCTCATTCTATATATTCAACAAATCTTTTACCTAAAGACTTGAAATATAGTATAAGGAAATTTAGACATGTGGAAAAAGTTTTAATCAGTTTTCATCAAGACAAACGGTACTAAAGGGGTCAAAATTAAAAAGTAATGTTCGTGGCGGCCTTCGGAGATTAATCTCTTTGTCAACGGTTTCACCAATGCGCTTTCGCCGCCGAATAAATGTCAGCGTTTTTATGTTAAAAAATGTAGATTTAGAAAACACTTTTTGTAGATCTTTTTTTTTACACGGTGGTCACCACTTATCAAGGCCCGGAAGCCACTCAGGGATAATGGTTATTGTAAGTACAGTACGTTAGTGTGGAGATTTAATGAAGTGTTTACTTAAGAGGGCGGTTCATTAGGAATTTGTTAACGTTGGACTTAAATACATCAAAGTTGTATTCAGATGGGAAGCAGGCATACGGAACAGATTTCCACAGGCGTGCAGTTCTAAGAAAGAAGGTTTGTTCATGGAATCAACGTTTTGATTTAGGCACAGATAAAGAGTGGGGGAAATTTTTCACAGTGGATTCAGCTAGACGGGTGTTTTTCGTGAAGGATTTGCGAGGGGGCCAGATATTAGATTTCAGACGAGCACCTGTCATGGAAATAACAATAAAACAAGGATATGCTCGTAACGTCTCTTCTGTGGGAGATAGGCTGCAGGGTAGAGAAAAGGACATACCCCACGAAGCCACGAAGTCTATTTTGTACTCTGTAAAGGCAGGATAGGCTGCGTTTAACAGTTCCTGCCCAGATATGGCAGCAATATTCCATCCTTGGACGTACTTGGCTTTTATATAGATAGAGAATTAAATCAGTAGTGAGATATCTTCTGGAGCGGTAGAAGGATCCCACCATCTTTCCAGCGACATGGCAACAGACTTGATGTACGTGGTCCATTTCAGATCAGGAGAAAAGGACAAACCCAGAAGCTTGTCAAAGCATGGAACTTCTAGACGAGGGCCATCCATTTCTATTGATGCCAGATGGCGATCACAGCGTTGATGTAAAGATAGGAGTTTGTTTTTAGATGCATTAAAGGTAACCAGCCACGTCTTCACCCACTGAACCACGCGCTCGAGATCAGAGGAGGGAGAATCAGAGAGAACTTTGTCATTTACAGCCTTTGATGAGTTGCCCTAGATTGTCGTGTCATCAGCATAGATGTCAACGAATGATTTAAGTATGTGTTTAGGGAGATCATTGATGTAGATCAGGAAGACAGTTGGGCCTAGGATTGACCCCTGAGGAACTCCAGCATTGACACTGCTGGCCTCTGATTTTTTTCAATCGACCTCTACTCTTGTGAGCCTATTGGAGAGAAATGATTTAATGATTGAGGAAACATTTCCAATTATGCCGTAGCTGTGAATCTTGTAGAGTAGACCCTTATGCCATACCTTGTCGAAGGGCTTTGATATGTCAAGAGCAATTGCCCTTGAAAGGAAACCTTTGTCGAGAGATTAACTAATCCTGTGAAATATAACCGTTAGCACATCTGCGGTAGATCTTGCAGAACGGAAACCATATTGTGTTTCACTAAGAAGGCTATTTCTGCTGAGGTGGGTTTTTTTTTTTTTTTTGGTTGACTATTTCTTTATTTAATATGGATTCCAGCAACTTACTCATCACACACAAGATACTTATTGGTCTGTACTGAGAGAGAGATTACTTATCACCTGAATTCTTAAATACAGGGCATACTGATGAGGTTTTCCATGGAGTCGGAAACCACTTCTCCTTAAGACAACGCTTAAACAGTTTCGTAAGTATGGGAGCAAGTTATCGTGTCAAGCTGAATTAATAATTATCGTGCTTGACTCACTGTTTTTTGGTTTCATTTTCAATCTCTGCTCGGGTAAGTTTTAATTACAATTAGTGAACTGTTAAAAAGTAATACACGTATGTAGATGTTCCAGTATCTTTCCGTTTTTTTTAGTTCATCATTTTTTTAAAGAAATTTAACGTTACGTTTAATTCTTAGAGTATTCCTTTTATAATTAATAGTTATATATATGTATATATATATATTGTACAAAATTTTGTTTAAATTCAAATTATCTATTATATATCTCTTAATAATTTCAGCTTAGATCTCTTCATTACAGCCGTTTAGTTAATAAGATGGCAGTTCTAGGATTTTATGTTTTCATAGAAATGATCTTTTTCCTAAGTTCGTCAGATGTGAATATCATCCGATTTTACCAACAAAAAGTTAATCTTCTACATGATAAACCTGGTGCGTTCGTTTGGGGAAATAAATCCCATCCCCACGTTGTTAAGCTCGGCCATGTTGGGTGTCATGCAAACGAAAATTCTTCTTTTAAACATTATTTTCGTATTTATTGTTCTTGTCTTAATTTCAATTTTGTATATTATTTATATTATTTATTCTTTCCTATGTTTTATAATTTTTATTACTACATTTACGTGTTTTTTTTTGTATGGTTGAGAATTACTATTGATTAGTTTAGCTCCATGTTCAAATGGAGGTCACTATCATTGAATATATTTTATTACTTCAGTTTATTCCTTATGCTTTTACATGTGTGTAATTATATATATATATATATATATATATATACTACACAAAAAGTGCGAGCAAGAAAGTAATTAATTGAATTTTAAAACAAATCTGCTGCAATATTTCTCATTATTATCTTAACCATGTTACTTTTAATGCTCGCATTTTTCTTAGTAATCCATGATTTTTCAAGGCTTTGCTTTGAAATAATATTTTTCTTGTTAGTTTACAATATAAGACGTATTATAAACAGCCTATTAACAAAATTATTACTAACTTCTAAAAATGACTAGAGTATAAGATCAAATAAAAACGTAATTAAGTAAATAAACTGAAGGAAGGGACCAAAGAGACGAAAACCGAATTAAGGAGTGATATCACAAGAGGAAAAATATCAGACGTAGCGCAGGAAAGAGCATCACTGTTGTTTACTTTCTCTATATAACCCAAATAAAATGTCATGTGAGCGACATTCCCGCTATCATATATGAAGGTGTCGACGACAAAAGTTGCCATGGTAATAAACTGCCAATCAGAAAAAAATCGTCTCTAAAACGTCAATGTTGAAAACGTTGCTATGGTAACTTACAGTCAATGAGAAGAAACCATCTCGCACGCCCCTTTCTTATTCTGAAGATTTTAGAACACCAGTAGTTATACTATAACTTTTGTTTTATTGAACGAAATCGAAAATTTTTATTGGAAAAGATAGCGGAGAAGCTCATGTATAACCCGTAAAAATCATGTTAAATTTGGTCACAAAATCAATGAGCGGTTAAGATTTAAAGCGATTCTAAGTGGGTAAAACTAACATTTGATATTCGATAGATAGATATTCGATTATTCCATTAAACTTCTTACATATCTTTCAAGCTCTGGTAAATAATAAATAAAGATAGGAATATCATTTCCTTCTCCCCAGTTGACCATACGTTATATCTTTCCTGGGACTTCTTGATCTTATATGATTCCGAAACATGGTTGCACTTCGTATGGCGAGGTACCCAATGTTGTGCGATTACTACAGATAGCATGACTTGTAGCAGGTACACAATTCCTCGTAAAATTCAGTACGGGTTTATTATGCCAAAGTTGATAATAGTTGAGCAGCGAATAAAATTTGTTGTTCAAAATGTAATCAGCATGTGTATGTGGGGACAAATATTATCATGACATGTTTTCCTGACAAACACCTGTACAGACAGGCATTAGGCAACCGAGCTATAGCGTCTATTCGTCTTTCAAGTTGTCTGTGTGTGTATGTGTTAAAGAAAATCAGAAAAGCATCGAGGCTGTCTGTTTCAAATACAACACAAATTTGACCAACCTCTGAACGTATTTGCCGGGCTGTTTTTAGCACTAGTTTCCCGCGCGTCATGCAGAATTATGTCTTTGAATTTTTAGATGTTAATTTATTTGTTTTGTTACCCCCCCCCGTTTAATTGTTAATTTTTTATTTCTTGGAATTTTTACGAAATATTAGTGTGTGTATATATACATACATACATATATATATATATATATATATATATATATATATGTGCGTGTGCACGTGTGTATGCGTGTATGTGTACATGTATATATATATATATATATATATAATAATTATTATCATTACTATTATTATTATCGTTCTTCTTCTAATTATTATTATCATTATTATTATCATTATTATCATCATTATTATTACTATTTTCGTTCATCAATAAATTAAATGTCAGTTTCACTTACCGAAGTAAAATAACTAATAATTTATAATATACCATGTGTATATGTATTTATTTTAAATGAAAGTTAGCAAATGAATTTTTGAGTAAAAAATTTAATAATCAAATAAAATATACGAAATGAAATTCTTTTTTTTAATTATTTGTTTATATTTATATTCCACTATTAATGCCTGTAATAGTGCTTGTATTGTGACGGTTGTACATTGAGTTTTTCATTAAAGTTATTCTGCACTATTCGTCTTTATGAACTAGTTTTTGTATTTTTTTTAGAGTAAATGCGTTCTGTAGATTATGTAGCTGCAATATAATTATCATAAGTTAATGAATTCTGCAGTAATAAATGAAAAATCTATGTAAATTGAAATATACTTAAGCGTATTTTTAGGACCGGGCTTTATGACGCACACAATAACATACATCACTCTCATTTTTATAAATACAAATGTTTGTATGCACTAATATATATATATATATATATATATATATATATATATATATTTATATATATACATATAGTAAATGAAGTAGTTTTATATATATATGAATATATATATATATATAAATATATATATACGTATATATATAACTACTTCATTTACTCACAGATAGTATATATATATATGTATGTATGTATATACAAAAATAAACACACCTTAACATATATATATATATATATATATATATATATATATATATATATATATATATGCATATATACAGGTAGAGAGAGAGAGAGAGAGGGGGGGAGAGACTGACAGAAAGACATACAGAGTACAATGATTGATAATTCATAATTAAAATTAAAAATTAGAAATCGGTTTCACAAAGAAGAACAAACAAAATCAGTAAATTGTACGATCGTTTCGGAAACGCTGTTTTTATTGAGACAGACAATAAGTCTTGGGCAATAATTTTATCATTTGATTTTATAAAACAAAGTCGCTTCATCAGCAAAAAGAGTGGGTGGGGTTTAATATACACCAAAAATAAAACTAGCATTTTTTTAAGTAAGGCAGATATATCTTTTAATCGTCCGCCTTTAAAGCCCGTAAGAATTTTCTTCAATGCATTAATTGGGATATTAAATATATATATATATATATATATATATATATATATATATATATATATATATATATATATTTAGGTGGGAGTATGCGTGTATGTATGTGCTTCGAAGGTATTTGTGTAAGTGTTTTAGAAGGTCTGAGAAAAATTAGTCAGAGCTGTCAAGATCGTCAACATCGTTTCAATTAAATTAACAAGCAACTCATATCGACTCGTATAGTGACAATCACTTCACATCTTTAAGCAAATATATGGATTATGACGTCAGATGCGCAACAACTGTTCAGTTTTCTCTCTGCGCGCAGATAAATTATTATTTTTTAATGTCGTCAGCTAAGCAGTAGATGCGACTGTGCTTTCTATTTGGTGTATATTATTTAATCTATTAACATGACAAATGGAAACGGATACATTAAAATAATTTTCGGTGTCTTTCTCTGAAGGTAGAATGTAGAAAATGAATGCAAACTGAAACACTGTGAAAATGTTAAAAACGAACAAGAAAAAAAAGTCAAACCATTCGTAAGAACGTAATTATATTTAACGTTTTTTTTATCTGAATTTTGTGTGATATTATAATTTTAACAAGCGAGACCTGGTGAAATTTCACAGGGACTCTTTGAACTGTAATATATTTATGGTAGCATTCTGTGAATGTTCAGAGTAAATAGAGACGGCCTGATATGTAACTCTTTAGTTAAAACTGCAAAAGTATATACCTAAGCTAGCAGGGACGCCAGGTGTAGTCCGACCGTTAAGTACCCGTAAATGTATTTAAATTATTGCAGAATTCGTATATATTGTTATAGAGTGATTGTCCTATCGAGTTTACTATATTAAAAAGTTGCGATTTCATAAATAGATTAATATATACATCGATATGACTTTGGTGCATCAGTTTGAATCGAAAGCAAAATAAAAAACATATAAAAATATAAACTTCTATACTTATGTAACGTGAGTCCCTTTAGTAATAATTGAAACTGAAGTCCAAACTTATGAATAATTCTTGGTAAAATTATTATGAAAATGTAGATTACTGGAGTGCCATGAACTATAATCAAAATCGAAACTAAGACTTATCAAGAATTTTTAGTAAAATTATATGCAACAAAATAAATGACTTCAGTGCCATCAGCTATGATCGAAATCGATACCAAAACTAATGAAAACTTATTGGTAAAATAATTAATTACAAGAAATGAAAGTTAATAATTATTAAACGGCACTTATTTGCATGCAAACTAAATGATACACGCTATCTTATTAATGTATAGATAAATATGCTTAATTATATATATATGTGTGTGTGTGTGCGTGTATATATATATATATATATATAAGTGTGTGTGTGTTTTTTCAATAATATCTCACGGTTTATTTAAACCAATCATTTAATTTAAGAAGCTTACATTTCAGATTTTGTAATCAGGCCCATATACGTTTTTCTTAATGAATTGATGGATGTATTTTCTCCTAATGGGTTATGGCCAGAATATATCAATTAATGTATATAATTATTACATGAATATTTTAGCGCTACGAAACATGTGCTGTATAAAATTGTCCATTATTGAAAATGCAACTGGTTACCGGTAGACACATTTGCTTTAAATTCAAATTCTTTAACCATATATGGTGTTGTTATCAGGAAAACACGGCTGCGTTAATAAAGTCTTAGAAAAACGCGCAAGTGAATTTCTGCTTTATTACTCGCCCCTTCTACATCTAGGGAATTGAACATTAATTTACGTAGTATATATATATATATATATATATATATATATATATATATATATATATATATACATATACATATAGTGTCATACTGTATTATAAGTTAGTTATTTTTCCGGATTGTTTTAGATTATTTACAGGAGCCATATTATCAAATCTCTATTAACAAAAATGTGCTAAACACATTAAAACAAATATTTTATTATCATTTTAAAAACAAATTTATCTATTACATCCAAACAAAAAAAATTAATAAAACAAGCGCAATTTGATAAGTGAGTAGCGAAGGGAATTTTGTCCGCTATATAAATCAGTGAATAAAATAACGGAGGCACCCAGAGCACTACTAAATGCAAAGTATTAAGCGCTCCCCTTGGAGAAAATCTATTTTAAAGTGAACCTTGTAAAAGAATAAAACACAGGATACTGTCAGAGCGCTACGGAAAGAAATAATAGAATGAAAGGAAGCCTTCAGATCACTAATGAAATTATATATAGGATATATTTTTATATGAGATAGTTAAAAATATATATCTAAAAAAAAAATTTAGAAGGGCTCCAAATCACTACCAAAATCGAGTATAAGCAATTAGACGAGATTTTTATTAAATGTGAGAACTGCAAAATTACACAACGCAAGAGGAATCCAGAGCAGTTCTGAAAACAGTGAATGATAAATACGCCCCCAGAGAACTTAAAGGGTCACAGAACAGTCACTAAAAATTATATTATTTTCAAGTGATCACTGAAAAAAAAAAACTAATGAGGCTTTCAAAGCGTTAATAAGGAAGCATCTACAGCACTAGTAAAACAAGGGATCCATTCCTCATGATCAGACTAAGCTAAGCTTTTTTCTTTTTTGTGTATTGCTCTGATCATTGATGTACATTTTATTTAACCTTGAATTCTTATACAGACACGCGCACGCATACACGAACACACACACACGCGCATATATATTTACGTATATATTTCTTCAAACATATTTCACCTTTTATTTATAGCAATCGTTCAATTTATGAAGCTCGATGCAATTAAAGCGCATATAACAAATAGATGCCCAAGTCTACATTTCACATTTCCTGATGTTCATCATCTTACCATCTATTCCTTTAAATTAGTTCACATGCAAAACACTTTATAGCACATGTTTCGTAGCGCAGAATCATTCATTAAATCATTATAGCAATTAATAAATTTATTCTGACCTTAATTCCTCATAAAAAAAACACTTATCAATTATTAAAGAAAATAAAAGCATATGGGTATGAGGAAAAATTATAAAATTGGAAGAGACGTTGCAAATCCCTTTTTTCATTTAATTATGCCATCGTCCGCTACGAAACAAGTGCAGTTAAGAATCGTGCATGTCAATTTGCTTAAAGGAAGAGACGGTAAGATTGTCAATATCTTGAAATTATGAATATAGGCTTTAATTATTTATTTGTTATATATATATATAAATATTCATTTATTGATGTACGCACACACACACACAAACATACACACGCCCACACACACACATATATATATATATATACATATATATATATATATATATATATATATATATATATATATATATACACTAAACAAGACGAAATCTACTTTGGTTCCACATCTGCGCTTATTACGCATAGAATTTCAACCCATGAGCATTCCTTTAAAAACCACTCCCTGATGAACCAAACCACTCTATCGAAACATATTTGGCGACTCAAAAATAAGAATATTTCCTTCAATTTGAAATGGCAAATAATAGGAGCATATAAAGGATAAACACCAGGTTATATATTCTGTCCACTTTGTACACAATAGATCCTAAAGATTTTAAAATATGACGATATCAAAAATAGAACCGCCCTCCTAAATTCAAGAGTGGAGCATATATCCTCATACAGTCATAAACGTTGGTTTAAATTTAACAAATATAAACCACCATAAGTCATTAAAAGTGTTACTTATTAATATTCAAACTTTAAATTTGAGTTTAACTTGATACCCTTATTAACAAAATTTTGATCACCAATATTATTATTAATATTAGTTTATCTGATATATTTACCATTATTATATATTATTTAAATATATATTTAAGCGAAACCTATGTTATATTTATTAATTTCAATAAATAAATAAAGTATTAAAACTACTAAATTAAATAAGTTCAAAATATAATATTTCATAACCTAAATAGAATAAACACTAATTATCTTCCTTTGATTATTTGATTAGAAAAATAATATTACTTTCACCCTTTTTTAATATTTGCTTAATTTTAAATTAGGCGTTTGCTAATATATTCTAACCGCTTAAAAATGTTTAATTTACGTTATTTTTGAAAATTCAACATTTCGTACAATTATAAGCTAAAATCAACATCCAAATGAATGCTTTGACGATAATTACGGTTTTCAAAAGGCTAACAATTATAAGGTAAATATATATATATGTATATATATATATATTTCACAACAACATATATATATATATATACATGTATATATATGCATGTATATGCGTATATATGTGTGTATAATTCTTAACTTTTATTAAAAACATATTATTATAACCTTATATTTTAACCAAATTCAGATTTATAATTTTATAATTTTATCCTATTTTTTATTCTCAACCCATATTAATTTGCTTATCAAGTAAATATTTTCATTTTTATTTTAATTTTTCTAGATACATCTGCCTTACTTAAAAATGCTTGGTTTATTTATGGTGTCTTACACATAATATATATATATATATATAATTTCAGATATATATTACTTTTTTGATCAAGTAAATATTTTTATTTTCATTTTTTCCAGATACATCTGCCTTACTTAAAAAATGCTAGGTTTATTTATGGAGTCTTTTTTCATATAAACAAAACACCCAATACATTTGCTGATGAAGAGACTTTGTTTAAAAATACTATATATCAAAATTATTGTACGTGGCTTAATGTCTATCACAATAAAGATATTGTTTCAGAAATGATCGTACACATTATTGACTTTTTTGTTGTTCCTTCTTATGAAACAGATGTTTAATTTTTAATTCTAATTGGAATTTAAAAGCAAAAATATTGGGTGTTTTTTGTATATTTGTTTTTTGTATCTTATTATTTTTTTTGTTAGAACTAATTAGTTCTAACAAGAATTTTTTTTTTTAAATCATAAGATACAGAATACAAATATACAAAATATAGCAGGTTGTAACTGTAGAAGAAAAAAATAGATGCCCCTTACAAGGCTCATGCAAAATATAAAATATTGTCTATAGCTGCACAGTATCAAAAAAACGACGAAATTAAATGAATTTAACAGCAGCCATAACTCGACCACCCGATTAAATAACTACATCAACATAAACCAATATATCAATCAAATACAAAACAACTCACCAGATATCAATGCAACCCCTGATCTACATGAAAATAATTACATTAAACAAGACGCAATCTACTTTGGTTCCCATGTGGACTTATTAAGCATAAAATTTCAACCCATAAGCATTCCTTTAAAACCCACTCCTTGTTGAACCAAACCACCCTATCCAAGCATATTTGGCGACTCAAAGATAAGAATATTTCCTTTAATTTGAAATGGAAAATAATAGGACCATATAAAGCATATACACCAGGAGATAGATTATGTGCACTTTTTATTTATTAATTTAAATAAATAAATAAATTATTAAATACTAAATTCAGTAAGTTAAAATAGATTATAATATAAATAGAATAAACACTAATTATCTCCCTTTTATTATTTAATAGGAGAAACAGGATTATCTCCCCCTTTTTTAAATATTTGCTTAATTTTAAATTAAGCGTTTACAAACATATTCTAACCGATATAAAATTTTCCATTGACGTTCTTTTGGAAAATTCAATATTTCATGCGTTTATACGCTACAATCAACATTCAAATGAATGCTTTGACGATAATTACGGTGTTCAAAAGGTGCAAAAATTAATAGGTAAATAAATAAATATATATATATATATCTATGCATATATGTATATATATACATATGTATATATATGTATATATGTATATATATATATATATATATATATATATATATAATTCTTAACTGTTATTAAAAATATATTATTTTAACCTTATATTTAAACCAAATTCAGATTTATAATTATTTTATATATTAATTTGCTTATCATGTAAATATTTTCCTTTATATTTTTTTTTCAGATACATCTGCCTTACTATAAAATGCTAGGTTTATTTATGGTGTCTTTTACATATATTAATATATATATATATATATATATATATATATATATATATATATATATATATATATATATATACACGAAATGTTGATGAACATACAAATTAGTTTGTCCCTTTCTCCCTTTCTCATCTCTTCATTTCTCTGCCTGTCTCTCTCTCTCTTTCTTTCCGCCTCTCTTTCTCTCTGTCTCTGTCTGTCTGTCTGTCTGTCTCTCTCTGTCTCTCTCTGTCTCTCTCTCGCTCTCTCTCTCTCTCTCTCTCTATATATATATATATATATATATATATATATATATATATATATATATATTTATAATCGAAACCCTGATCAAATGGATTGGAACATTAACGAAATTACTACATGTACTTCTCAAATAGGAAAAGAGGGCAAGGAGATCTATTATGTCGCAATAAACTTAGACTATTAATAAGAAAAAAAGATAACAATCCATAAGATAAATATAATTAAATGAAAATAAATCCAATCGTTTTTTCAAGATAATAACATAGCATTCACAAAACTGATATATTTGTACTTATTGATGCATGAACAATCCACATTCAACAACAAAAGTATCTGGTCTTTCCTCGCATTTAATGAGGACTCATTTATCCTTTTACACCCATATTTCGTTTGGTGTTATTATTATTTAAATTATTTGGATTTCTATAGTGCCACCCAAATGTGTCTTCTGCCTTGGCTAATCGAGGTATACATAATGTGACACAAATCGAAACAATTAAAAACCGTACGAGATATACGTTACGTTACATCACGCTGCGTTGTTTTTCCCGATTCAAGACATTTATGTATATTTAACATACCATTTCTATTCTTATAGTTTATTTTTAATTATGACAAAAATTTGATTTCTTTGTGGTGAATCACGAAAGAGGACAGTAAAATGAAAAAAAAATCCAAATGAAATATATTGTGAAATAATATTATTCACAAATTTTAAATATATGTATCATTGTACGTTTGACTTAATTTTATAGATATAAATGCAATAAAATAAAGAACGATTGCAACGGATATCTTGCTATTTTCGCAGAAGCTGCAGCCGTGACACATATGCAAATCAGCGACCCAGTGCGCGGATAGACGTCACAGTGGAAAAAGGAAAAACAGGTGCATCACGTGGCGAGAACCAGGAAAAACAGCGTGGCTAACTTTCAAGCACGTGTTGTAGTGGTATACATTACTGTCAAGAACGTATCGAGACGATAGACGTTTTGTATATACATGGCGAAATAGAAGACTTTTAAAACAAAATCTTATGCTTTATTTGAAAGCACCAGTAATTAATGCCGTATGTTAAAACTAAAATTTTCCAGTTGAACGCGTCCCGATTGACAATACTAACTTTCTCTACTGAACGGCTCCCAACTCTGTGTCACAATCTAAAATACTCTAACTTTTACTTTGCCTGGCCTGTCCTGTAAATATATATTTCACCTCTTCTTAGTCTATGTGATCATCATTTGTCTAAGTTAAAATATAAATTGTATTTGTTCAGATATCTAAATTCTAAAATATAAGTATATGTTTTCTGGTTCACCGACAAAAAGCGGGTGGACCTTTAAATTCACCCTTATCCCGGCATCCGTTCGTCCGTTTATCTCTCCGCACTTTTCTCAAATAACTACGTCCTGGAATTTCTTGAAATCTTGCACAAACATTAAACATGATATGAGTAAAAATTTAACAGAACGCATTTTCCGGTTATCCACCTATGGGTGCCTTTAGTGTTAAAATGGCTAAAAGTGACATTTTTTTATGGTAGAGAAGCTATAAATACCATATAATACGTTTAAGTTTTGAATTTAGAATTAAATCACTAGGACCCATCTATTCGTACTGGCACATTCTATTCAATTAGTTATGGTCTATTATTTAATTCTTAAATTGATTATTTATAATTAATGTATACATTCTCATAGCTTATTATATTGTCATTTATATTTATATATATATATATATATATATATATATATATATATTGTTACAATTATATATTTCGCCATTAATTCATCTTATTGCTCTGTTGAGCCGATTAGATAAGGATAAGGATTGGCACGCATTATAAGGAAATAAAGTATATTTCTACAGAAATTATATATATATATATATATATGTATATATATATATATATATATATATATATATATAATGCTATAACTATAAAATGGCGTAAAGCATCATGTTGGAATCCATTGATTTCTGTTTTACAGAGAATAATTTTTTCTATTGACTTTATTTCAATTAAATCTAAAATGGCCGCACAACGAATCGACGAACATAAGAAGACCCAGAAGTCCAATTGCGTACGAAGTTTTAAAAGAATGAGCTCATGAAACCATTTTATATATTTTGAATTCTCGTTCTCCTCTCCCCACATTATTCGGCAATGACAACGTTATCATTTGCTTGAGCTATCTCACTGAACGTTTTTCAAAATGATACTACGATTGTTATACAACTAAGATTCCCGCAAACGCATAGCATGTAATAGCACCAATTTGTCAGACTAAAATCATATATACAGGATGGTTTCAATAAGTTTCCAAACTTTTTTTCGTAAGGGCACTGTTATTGATCGTACACACATGAAAACCTAGTCCCACTTAGAAGAAAATTTCTCCGGCAGCAATGCACTTGTACCGTGCTAACACTTCTAGATAACGCCATGGAAGTCCTTTGTTTAAGCGTGACAATGATCTTTGTCACAACCTCTTTCCTCTACCTAATTGTCTCATCAAGACAGCGTCCATAGTTTTCCTTTAGTTTAGGGATTAACCAAAAGTAAATCTTACTGTGGACTGGACTATAGGGAGGGTAAGGAACTGTACTGATGTTCATCCTTGAGAAATAGGTCGGGGCAAGGATGAGTTTCTCTACGCAGCATTGGGACAAACTTCGCGCAAATCTTTCGCATCTTAAGTTCCCCGTAAATAATTATGTGGGCAGATTCCACACTGACACCTAACTGTTGACTGTTGTCTCGATAGACACACAATTGTATTTCTCCATGGAATTCTTTATTTATTCAATCAACTCTGGGATTCTGACTTACATACTTTTCCCACACCTCTCATCATCCCTCGCAGACGCTCGGCCTTTCTTTGAATCTTTTACGCCACACAAAAACTGACGCTCCATCCATGCAAAATGTTTCAAACGCAGTCTGAAGAATTTCGTCCTGTGGAATGTTTCCAGATTTTAATCAGAATAATATTGTGCATCGTTCTTCTAAAATGCCATTAAGTCCTTGTTGCATGTTTGAAATTCAGCCGCTGTGACAATTAGGCTTTAGTAGAGTGTTTTAATATGACTACAATTATCTGTACAGAAAAGTTTGAACATTTATTAAATACATCTCATATCTTTAAATTAGTTTAATTCTGTGCTTAAAATTATATTTGTCCCGTTCGTGTGCTATTGAAATAACTCTAAAGAAGTTGTAAACTATTTTGTGAAAGGAATTAACAAAAAAAAATATATTGCTAGGATAAATAAAAGAGGAAAACAGTCAGCTAAAAGAGAGTTTACTATACCTGCCACTTTTAGAAGCAAGTTAAATGGATTGAAAGATGTATTACTCTGCGGTGTCAAACAGCAAATTCATAGAGACCTTTAGACCCAGGAGCCAAACTATATTTAAAAAAAACATAACATGAGTATAACAACATCAACGGTTTAAATAAAGAAAACATCAAATTACAGATAGGTTTCTGCACGTTAACCAGAACGCTAAAATTAACACAGTGATTTGTTCGAATGAAACATGATTATAAAATAAAAAAGACATTATATATATATAAGTGCTTCACGTATTTTTTATTAAATTTTTACCCTAACCAAAACAGTGCAACTTTGATTAATACTATTAAACACACCAGCGATGCTTTGTAGGGAGTTGAGTAGCAATATCTCTGTTCACATCACATTTGAATTTGTGCATGCCAGTGAAGTTGGAAAAGCAGGAACAGGGAAGAGAATTCTAAACTTTAGAAGTTCTGGCGGAGAAAACATTAGAGTTGAAGGGTTTCTTACATCTAAAGATCTCTACTATGTAGAGGTGGAACTTTGCTGCTTGTTGGGTTAGTCAGAGTTATTTAAATCGAGGAATTGTAAATTCTTGTAGTTCCTCGGAGAATTCACCATTAAAATACTTATAAAACAGACAGAAAGATGCAACATTTCGTTTGTAGGGCAAAGTATATAACAGTTCAGAACCGATCATGTTGCCGACGCTCTTTTGAACCATGCCCAGGAGTGAGAGACAATATCAGATGCACACGCTTAAATGTAGCAACAATGTTACATACAGGTACATAATACTTTCAGGCGTAAATAACTTTTTAGCGCGGTAAAGAAAGCCCACCTTCCTCGCAGCAGCCTTGGCAATGCTCTCAATATATCTGTTCCAACTCATGTTCCCTGCAAATAGAGACCTAAAAAAGAAAGGAAGTACTTTCAGATAAAGTATTCTTAGCTATAGCTATTGATGGTTGAGAAGTTTTCTTGTAATTATTAAAGAAAACAAGCTTAGTCTTAGCAGTATTGAATGTGAACATCTATTTTTGTCCCCGTTTCACTACAGATTAGATGTCTTCCTCTAGTCTTCCTACCATTGCCTTAGATATGTGTTCATTCGTTTTCCCCCCGTGCTTGTTATAGGGCATGGTGTTATTAGCAAATATACCCATATCAGAGAAAATTTTATCAGGGAAATCGTTTGTGAATATTAGAAATAATAAAGGTTCAAGGATAAACGCCTGATGGATACCTGCATTTATATCATATTGTGTAGATGTACGACCGTGGAGGACAACCAGGGTTCTTCTCTTATTTAAGAAAGATTTAATTATGTTAAGTAATCGTCTAGTGATACCGTATAATATGATTTTCCCGAGAATACCATAGTGTCATACCCTGTCAAAGTCTTAGATATATCTAGAGCGACTGCTTTACCTCCCCTGTATTTTTCAGTTCAAGTTATATATTATAGAATGTCGAACAGAATGCATACTTTCACCAATAAATTTTTGAGATGGTATCGACCAAACGATTAAAACAATAGGAAATTTTGAATATTCCAAAAAAAATTATTAATAAAATTGACACAAAGTGAAAGTCAGATAGTCAATTAGAGAGGGAGACTATCTCTACTTCGTCCGACAAACTCGTAAACACGCATTATTCGTATAAAGTTACCTATTTTTCCCAATAATCTCTCAAACATCGAAAATTAAACATGATTTTCCTACGAATCGATCCCCGACGAAAGTCATTTAGCAGCAAAAACGAACATGAACCTACGGATGAGAAATATAAGAATTAAAAACGCATATTGGAATCCTTCAACCAAGTAATAGAAACTTAAAATATAAAAAAAAATAATTAATAAAACCTAAAGAAAAATAAATAAAACCTAAATAAATAAAATAAAACTAATATTGAAACAGATTAGTAAATGTGCCAACAAATTCACCGTTCTAACACAATGATTGAGTATCTAGAAATGTAAATAAAAATAAAAAAGAAGGAAGGGAGGAAGGAAGAAAAAGGGGCGGATAGAGAGGAGTAGTAGTAGTAGTAGTAGTGGTAGAAGTAGTATTGGCTTTACTACGATTGTTCTTATGTTTGTGAACGTGTTAAAGTTGTTTAGTCGTAAGAAAATAGCGACACTATAGTTGTAATAAAGAATAGTTGCAAAACTATAATGTAAAATAATAATTTCGAAATAATAACGTTAATATGTCAGTGCGCAGGTCAAAATCTGCAAAAGAAGCGGTTTGTGTGTATTTGTTTTCATTGTTATGGGTTAATGTTTATGCGCGCATGCGCATCTGGATGTCGTAAACCGGAAAGTGGGTTATACCACTCGTTACAAGGTCATTTGAGTTTTATAATTATATAGATTAAGTAGCCTAAGACACTATACAGATTAAGGCTACAAAAGGGTGATTAGGTGATGGTTGCTTATGATGTAACAGACAGATGATATGCTTCAGTAGAACTAAGAAAGAAGATAATAGATTCTAATGGCGTCCTAACGTACTTGGAAAAAGAGATACCGAGAAATAACAACGGGGTAAGATAGAGACTAATGTTTAAAAATATAATGAAATGTAACTTTATCGATAAATAAGAGAAATTGGAACTTGATTAATTATGTGTCTCGGTTATAAAAAAAAGAGATATGTAATTACATTGGCTTAGAACAGGTGTCTCTTTTATATATAATACCATGTTTCATTATAGAAGTATATCAAATGGATAGCAAATCCGTATAAGACATGGGTTTAAAAATAGTGTTTTCGGTGAGTAGCAAATCCGTGTGTCATGGGTTGAAAAATAGTGTGTTTTGCGTAGCTAATCTTTATAAGTCCTTAGATGAAAAATATAATTTTTGGTCAGTATTTGATCCCTAAAAGTCCTGAGATTAAAAATTAATAATTAATTTTTGTGAGTAAATTATATATATATATATATATATAAGTCGAAATTTTTCGTGTATTTGACTGTGTATATACATTCCCCTGATTACTCTGTCAATTTCCAGCGTGCAGGCTCGTTATATGACATAAAAGTTGTTGAGATTGGATAAATATCTTTAATCTATTTTCCACCAGGATAGAAATGCTAAATCTTTTACCTGTATTTTCAGTAATTACTGATTCTCATGATTGTTGTCGTCTCACCAAGTTTTGGCCAACTAATCCTCTGGCCGACTTGTACTAGGATTGAAACCGCCATCTTCAGAGAATACTCACGCTGAACTGTAAATATTCAACGTTGTTTAATTTTCTTGTTCGACAGAAGAATATCACCGACTTTTCAGCAGCTTTGGCAACGTACTCAATGTATTTAAAATTCCGTATGTTTTCGCTGGTATTTTTTATAGTATTTTTAATAGACGATTATGATTGAAGCGGATAAAAGCAGAATGTGAAGCGCAGGTGTATATAATAAAGCGAGTCGACAAGTGTTTGCAAGCAACGAAGACAAAGAACAGAAAACATCAGAATGAGACAAGAAAAACAGATGTTGGCATCGTTATGTTATTTCTAAAAGACACAGAAAATTATGATTTTTTTAATAGATAAACAATGAACGATGCAATTTAATACTCATTAAATATGTGTGTTTTTAATTTTTAATAGATCTTATCTCTACATTCATCGATTGATGTGAGCCTTTTTTGTGTTGTATGAATTAAATGTGTTTTTCAAAGTTTTTTTTGTTTTTGCTTCTGATGTTGTGAGTTGTCAGTATATTGCTATTTATTTATGAATGCCATCGTGGTCATCATTCTTTAAGTAGGCATCTCTTATCATAATGTTACACAAAAAGCTCGATTGTCTATGTGGTAAAAAACATCAGCTCTATTAAGAATCTCACACATAATTAGCAAAATAAAGTGATTCATCTAAAGAGGATATCTATGCCTATAAGAACAAGACTAAATCCACATGATATCAAATCTAACTTTGCTTTTTCACTTTGATAAAATCTTACCGTTAAGTGGCTTTATATTTTAAATATATTTCATAAGGGGGTATCTGTGGGCACTAATATGTAATAAAGATTAACAAAATTGTTTTTGCGGTTTTTTACTTTTAAAATTAGATAAACAAATCTCGGCTCAAACAAAAATTTTGAGATCAAAATAAATATCATGAAAATCGACACAATGATGTCAACGCGAGAAAGTGTATTTATGCCAGTACTTATCTTGCGTGCTGGTTCCAATGAAATCGCTGAAGGCATTTTTATATCGTGTGGGTTTTTTTAAGCATTTCTCACACAGAATGTTGTCAAGATTCTTGAAAACGTTGTAATCGGTAGGTGAGAGAACTGTAGAGTATGGCGGATTAGGCAGAGATTCGTAGCTGAGTTCGTCCAAGTTATGCAGGGTCAGTTAAGCAACGTTCGGTCGGATATTGTCGTGAAGGAGAATTGGGTCTTTTCTGTTTACCATCGCTCGGTGATTTCGATGTTTCTGATGCCTTACATCCATTTGTTGAGAGTGCTTCACCGCCACATTGGTTTCTCCTGCATTAAATAAAAAAACTGAAATGAATGTGATCGGTTATAGACCAATACCAGTCAGCATTAACTTCTTTTGATGCAACTCTGGCTTCAGAGTGTGTCGTGGAGCTTCGTAGGATTTTTACCACTGAGGTAAGCATCGGCGGTTGTAAAAAAAAACATGTTATCACAGACTCGACCTCGCCATTCTTGTTGCGTAAAGGAAGGAAAGATGCGGTGTTTCTTTTTGCTGTTATTCAATTGGTAATCCGCGAATTTATTAAGTTTTTGTCTTTTCAATCTCTTTCAAGTCGGTTGAAATCGTTATATATGTTACGTATAATTCCGAAGCAAGTACGCGAAGAGTTGTACGTTGCTTAGCTTTTACTAAAGCTTTTAATTGATTGTTGTCAACATTCAACAGCTGACCCTACGTTCATCATCTGCAAGACTCTCGTCGCTGCCACAAACTTTTTTTAAACTACTATTATCCTGTGTGTTAAGTAGTGGTGCCTGAGCCACTTTGCTGATATTACAAGCTGCTTAAACAAGCCTTTGTTCTAGCTTGAATTGAAATAAGAAAAGTGTGCGAATGTGCATTTTATTTAACGTTCTGAAAATAAGACATTATTGTGGTAAAAGGATTGTAATTAACATTATGAGATAAAGCGATTCACGGTTTTTAAAATGATGTATGATGTAAAGGTATTATCACGAAACCTTATTTGAAAATGCATCATTTGAAATCCAAATTAAAAATTCTCAGCCAAATAAAATTGTATCGTTAAGTAGTTTTACGTTTTAAATGTCTTTGGTGGAGGCATTCTGTTGGCACTAATATGCAATGGCCGAATAGGGTAACTGTTAGCGTTTTAGATTAATGAAATATCCTAATTTAATGCGAATTTAAATATAAACAGCTGATGTGCTGACCGAAATATTATATCGAATCTATTGATGTATACTGTTTGTAAAACAATATCTTTTGGCATATAAAATGTTTTTAATAAGGTGTATCACAAATGTTACAAAATGCCTTCTGACATATACATTAATACGAAGTGCTTTAATAAGTTTACCGACGTATTTGTACAGGTATTTAAAATTGACTCTTGAAAATTCTGTATGTTATTGCTATGTATCTTATGCTAAGAATGTTTTTTTATATATAATTTGAGATTATTATGTTCAACTCCAGCGGAAATTGGAATATACCCGATTGTATACACCCTGGTTGTCAAAACTAGTGAATTTCTAAAATGCACTCCGATCGTGAGGACACTTTAGAAGAACGGTACGGCATTTAATTAAATTCTGTTTTAGACTTAAAATAAATGGCGCAGAAACGTACTAAATGCTTTAGATTGCGTTTGGTTCATCTTGCATGAATAAGTCATCAGGGTTTGAGTGGTATAAGACATTCAAGGAAGAAAAGAGGCCTGAGCGGTGCGGAAGGAGTAAGTAAACTAGAAGAAACGTCAGGTATGTCTAGAAATAATACGTGCACAGTTTGATGTCAGTGTTGACAAATTTGTGCGGGGAAAAGTTGCGGAAGATAAGCGCGAAGTTTGTCGAAAGGTTGCTCATGCTATTTGACAAAGTTGGACATAAAGAGAGTTTCCTGTTCGTCCATATAGTCCAGAATTTGCCCCCCTTGACCTTTGTTTATTCCCTAAGCCCAAGGAAAATCTTAGAGGCCGCAGTTATAAGACAATTAAGAGGATTAAAGAAGTGGTGACGACGGTCATAGATACGCTTACACAAGAGATATTCCATGGAGCCTTCCATAAGTTTTCTGAACGGTACAAGTACATTGAAGCTAGAGCATATTATTTGAAGGGGGCTAGACTTTGTGTAGCTTCTATAAGTTAAAGTGCACCTAGGAAAAAGTATGAGAACTTATTGCAGCCACTTTGTATCTTCATAAACTGTTTAATATACATAACTTGATATTTTTTGGAAAGAATCAGATGTTTTTTCCTATATTTATATTTGATGGGGATAAATCCGAAGCACATAGTAGCAATGTTGATGAGTTTGAAGGATCAATACTAAACCAATTTTTTTCCTGATTTTACTCTAAAGAAAAAAAAGTTCTTAAAGATTTTGAGATACAAAATGGACGATTTACTTTTCGATCGATCCTCGTACGACAGAGCAGGAACCGGAAGACCATGCACAGTCATCGTTCATTGCAAGTAAAATGCACTGAGAATAGTGTAAACCGTGTAAGAAAATATTCGGGACCACTAAAAGTCGCAGGTTTTAATTGCACAACTCCAGTCTTCGTAGCACTTTAACTTTTTAATTAAAACTATAGGAAGCTTTGTTTTGAAACAAATCTCTCATATGATAGGGTTTTTTAATAAGCAGTTAATATATGTGAATTTGTATAAGGTTTTCCTGTTTAAAAAGCGAGAACTTTGACCCAGTAAAAATGTGCCTGAGTAGCCCCGTCGGCACTCACCAGTGAGAGCGCCTCAGGCAACAGGCGATAAATTGTTCCTCCCGAAAGCCGGGAGACAAGATCTGGAAATTGGAACCACCTAGTGTTACATAGAACCTTTTAGCACCCGTCCATATGTATGCGTTCGCTGAAAGCACAAGTTCTTATGACTTATGAGGCGATTCAAAAATATAAGAAGTAAATTAAACGGATCTTACTGAATGTTGGGTCAAAAACCATCAATTAAGATTCCACATTTTTTTTACAATAGAGTTCATTAAGTTCGTCATTAGTTAAAACGTCTTCCAAAAGTTCTCTGATACCAGAGTTGTACTAAACTTTTTTTTGGTTTTTATACATTTAAATAGGGGTTCAGTTTGAATCCGAATAAATTCTCCCAGTTGATTTGTTATTGAAACACATAATCGTGTTTGCTCGTGGACGTGTATAAAGCATTTGGATCAATTCATAGTGACATCTCCCTCACACTTTATCTTTTCTTTCGTTTTTGTATAGCCGTCATTATTGTTGCAGTGAAAAACGTTTTTCATTCCATTTAACGGTAAATAAATAAAAAAACGCCGACACAATATTTACTCACCAACACCTTTGACACATCATTGTTTTTTGTAGGCTAATTATTACATCCTACAGAAGAGACGTTGCGAGTCTGTCTCTGCTTTATCGTTATTTTTATGAAAAGTGCTCAGCTGAACTTCAATCTATGCTCCCCCTCGCAAAACTTTAACGAAAAACACCCGTCTAGCAAAAAACAACACCGACAATTTCCCACACACCTTATCTGTGCCTAAACCTAAATGTAGATTCCATGAACAAAGCTTATTTCTTAGAACTGCACGCCTGTGGAATTCTCTTCCGTTTGCCTGCTTTCAATCCTACTATCATCTTATTGTCTTCAAGTCCAACGTAAACAATTTTTGATGAACCTTCCCTCTAAGTAATCAAATTTACAAAATTCCCACTACTTATGTTTACTACGCTATAATCACAATGACTAATGTATATCCATTAACCCTTATCCTCGAGTGGCATCCAGGTCTTGCTAAGTAGTGATGCCTGAGTAAAAAAAACATGCTAGGAAAAACAAGGATTGAACTCAATTTCTCAATACAGTAAATCTTGCTATTCTCCTCTCCACCTCTCACTTCGAATTGTCTATCCATGACTTTAAATCCGTGCACGTAGCTCAGATTCAAATTGTTATGTTTTAATCAACTTGTTCTACTTCTTGGCTTTATATAACCTTGTTTAAAAAAACACTGTTATCAGCATGTTTTTGTATACTAAAAGTCGCTAGAAATATTTTTTGTCAAGGTTCAATCTAAAAATGGCCCTTAAATAAAAAGCACATCTACAAGGTATTTTTCAAAAAAGTTTCCTGATATTTTCGTATCGTAACTTCAAGTGATGGTATACTCAGGACACTCTAGTCTCATTCGAAGTAATCTCCTTTGGCTGCAATGCACTGCTACCGTTCCAACAACTTCTGGAAGGCTGCAGGGAAGTCGTTTTCTGTGACCTTTCTCACGGCCTCTTTCCTCTTCTCAATTGATTCATAGCGGCAGTCTCTCATGATTTGCTTGAGCTTAGGTAATAACCAAGAGTCACCGGAAGCAACGCTTTGCATTATTTTTACATGACAGTTGATAGTGTAGTTTTTCCATCAAGGAAAAGGATCCCTTAATAGATAATAAAAAAATCTACCAATTGATATTTTTCCGAGAAAACTAATAATCGAATAGGAAATGATTTTTTTTTTATTTTGTGATTAAATTGTAAGATCTTTTTATTCGTAAGGACGCATGTCTTTGTATCTTGCAGCTCTTGATAATATATAGTAGTGAACAAAAAAAAACGCTTAATGTGATTTGTTTCCATTCTCCGATCGTTGTAATTATCTTGAACAACCGTATTGCACCGAGCGCTCATTTTTTATGCATGACTAATTTTGTGTTCCATCTCCAATTAACTCCTAGTCTCATTACGAGGGACTCCGCTTATTGCCAGGTTCCGTGACCTCAACTGCCCGACATTTCCAGAGGAAAATTGTCCAAATATCCGACCTTATTATAATATCGTTGCTTTTCCGACGTTATTTTTGTTTGAAATTAGTGAAAAAAATGAGCAAGTTCATAGAATTTGGATCGTTTATTTTTTCACATTATTTTTTATTTTTATTTTTTTTATATTTTCATCTATTCCCCCCCCCCCATTGCCTTCTTTATCTCCTTGTTCTACTCATTGAAAAAAATTGGGTCTGGTATTAAAAAAAACAACTTCCGCTTTAATTTTATATTTTATGGTCTTTAATCTCTTTTTTTTTCGCTCTTTACATTTTCTTATATTTTCCTTCTTTCTTATATATATATATATATATATACATATACATATATATATATATATATATATATATATATATATATATATATATATACGTATGTGTGCGTGTGTGCGCGCGTGTGTGTGTATGTGTTCCTCTAAATCCTCTGGCCTTAATGAAAGGGAGACTAAAACTCTCTGCTGTGGGTTCTAATGATTTGAAATAACAACCAGAGGAGACTTGATTTAAAATAATTTGCATACGTTATATCACCCCTTTTTTTAAAGTAGAGTACGATTATAAATATATCCAGTATCAAATAATCCTTGTACACTGCGAAATTTTTGTATGAAAACCAAAGCGAAAATATATAAGATATGAGAAGTATTTGGAATCGAATTTCACGTTGCTTTTATTTCATATCTTTTGAAACGATGGCAGCATGATTTAGTTATATGTCTCTCAAGACCAGCGGTTTTGGGGAAATGACGGGTACTTTGTAATCCGAATGCAAAACTAGAAAAAAATAACTATGATTGAAATAAATTTATAGCTGAAAAAGGCTGAACAAATTAGGCTCTAAATAAAGGATGATCAACATAATACGCGATCTTATACAGAAATTTCACGTAGCCCACTACATTATTCAGTTTATTACCTCTCCAACGAGCTTTCATTTGTTTAATTCTGATCAGTAGTCGGCGATTTTTATTATATAAACTCTTTTAATAGAAGATAGTTACTAACGTCTGTCCATTACCGTATGTTTTAATTTGTCATCATCATCATTATCATCATCATCATCACACCCACACCAACCACCACCCCCATCACCACCACCAGCGCCACCACCACCATCACAACTAGCATCATCATCATCATCATCACCACGACCACTATCACAACTACCATCATCATCGTCATCATCATCATCATCATCATCATCGTCAGCAGCAGTAGCAGCAGCAGCAGCAGCAGCAGCGTCATAAACATCAAAATGACAAGACGTCTTTAAAACGGTTTTTCCTATATGAACATTTTAACAAAAGATCGTGACAACGGTCTGCGCAATACACGTATCGTTTTTGTTGTACATGTGTTGTTTTTGTTTATGTATTAATTCATTTAAATTGATTTGAACATGAATAGGTAGAAAATATTAATTAATTTAATTGATCCCATCATGATCGTCGTCGTGTTCACTGGCGAGTTCTGCAGTTTTCATTTGGGATTTGCACCGCAACTCATGTAAACGCGTTTTACGTGTCGTGTGTGTTGGGTTTGTTTTTATTTATTTATTGTTGGGACTCTGATGAACAGTGTGTATTTAGCGCTGTATTACTTCACTCCACTGCGGTTGGGCCAAGGTACCTCAATCAAAAACTAAGGATGAGATACCCCTAACAGGAAACTCCAAATAAGCTTCGACCCTGTCAGCTGTAGCATGCATATCCTCCGATGTATGGAATATGCTGTGATGCCCAGCAATCTAAGTTAAAAACATTGGGTTGAAGAGGGCTTCCGTAAGCCCTGGTGGGAGCAACGCATTTAGGAGGAGCAAATCTTGGATTAAAAAATAAAACATGAAACGGGAGACCAGTACCCGCATGAAGCTGATCTGCAGTTCGACTTGTTGCTGGCTATTTTGTGTTTTGAATCGAGAGAGAGAGATAGAGAGAGAGAGATAGAGAGAGAGAGAGAGAGAGAGAGAAAGAAAGGGGACTTAGCTGTCGTACAACGCTAAAACTCTGCAATAACATCTTAAATGCGATGGAAAAGTTGGTTTGCTTGTAGGCCTGGCAGGCTGGAAGCATGTAATAACTGATTTGCTATAATTATATGTATGTATGTGTTTATATATGTATATATGCATATGTATATGTGTATATGTGTATGTATATACATGCATATGTGTATGTACATGTGTGTATATGCATGTATGTATATGTGTATGTATGTGTGTATATATGTATATTTCTGTATATATATGTATAGGTTAGTGTGTATATATGCATATATATATGCATATGTATATGTATGTGTATATATGTATGTGTATATATGTATGTGTATATATGTATGTGTGTATATATGCATATATGTATATATGTGCACGTATATGTATGCGTGTGTATGCATGTGTATATTTCTATGTGTATATATGTGTATGTATATGTATGTATGTGTGTATGTACGAGTGTATGTTTATGTATGTATGTGTGTATGTGTATGTCTATGTATGCATGAGCATGTATATATTGTGTAAGTATGTATGTGTATATGTGGGTAGGTATATATATGTCTATATATGTGTATATGTGTAATGTATGTGTATACATCCATGTATGCGTTCATGTATATATATATATGTATGTATATATATATATATATATATATATATATATATATATATATGTATGTATAACAATCAAAATATAATCAATGTCATTTTCTAAGAAAATATTTTATGCTTTTCAAAAGAAGGGGTTTATTCCGATAAAAATAAACATTTTATACTAATTTGGTGTACAGTTCTCTTGAAAACCAGGAACCAGCGTAGAAGCTTACCAATAGCCAACGAATAACTTTAACATATTTTTAAAGGTTGTTTTCTAATACAAAACACAAAGTGCACACGTATTTGCGAATGTTAATGCCGTAACAAATTTTATGCGTAATCTTTTTTTTTCCTTTATTTTATTTCTCAATTGTGAAGCATTACATCAAATTTTCGAAGTCAACTGTCAGTTTTGCGTGGCTCTTCATTTATCTCGCTTTCCTGGTATGCTTGGACCGAGGAAGGGCGGATAAAGACAGAAGACAAAATTTTATTAGCTCAGCACTAATTTGAATTTCACAGGTAGGAGCTTTTTACACCTGTAAGTGTGATACTCGGCTCTCTTTCCTCAGTTGTTCAGCGCTTATGACTCGAAACACTGAAATATTACGAACACTACAGATTAAAATTTATTTCGTCCGCACTCTATCTTTCTCTGCATGGACTCGCACGCACTCCCTCCATCCTTTTCTTTTTCGTTTTCCGTATCCGTCCATCTTTCTCTTTGTTACATCGAGACACCGTATTGAATACAGAAAGTATTGCCGATAAAATACCGTGGTTTTAATGCGAACTTGAAGCACTACGTGTCTAGCCATACTGAAGAGTATTGATACAGCAAAACAGTAAATTTATTAGTGACTTCTATGAGACATTTTCCCATCAGATTTTAGTCGTGCAGGAAGTGCGCTGAGCATTTATTAATAAGGATAATGCAAAAGAAGTAGTCAAAACGGATGAATTTATATTTTATAGAAAGGGCTAGCATTCCCGGTTTCGAACCCGCTCAACAGAGAGTCATTGGGATTAGTTTTTTTTTTTATTATTAAAAGCAATCTGATGGAATGTGAAATATTGCGGGGAAAATTTGCAAACATAAATGAGCATTAAAAATGGTCGATGTATAGTTTTTATTTCATATATTTAAGTCAAAGAAAAGAATCAGTTAAAGATAGACCAATATAAAACACGATAAGAAACAGATAACGTGTTTTGAACGTAAACAGATTTACTAATCGGTCAGAACTCATGAAGATCCGAGGTTTACTCGAGAATAAGGGTTTAATTAGTTGTCAGTTATACTGTGTTGTATAGGAAAATATTTCATGAAACGAGGTCGTAAACAATCGGGTGCTTACATACTTGTGTTAGAGTGTATTTGAAAATTTTGATGCTGTAGTCTTGTATTGTTTCCGAGATATTATTTATCCTATAAAAATATTTTTTATAAAGTTTCGTTATATTTCCATTTCAGTATGTGTGTGTTTGTGTGTGAACGAAAAAGCGAGAGAGCAGAAACATAAACAACTTTTTTCTATCGCTTTAGTTAATACTTTAAATTGTTTACAAGAGGTTCTAGAGAAGATACCGATATATATATATATATATATATATGCATATATATATATATATATATGTGTGTGTGTGTGTGTGTGTGTGTGCGCGTGTGTGTGTGTGTGTGTGGATGTGTGTTTGTGCGTGTGTGTGTGTGTGTGTCTCCGAGCCAGTTATGTATTCTGTAAAGTTTTAGAAATGTGTTCTGAGCAGCAGCTAGCAAGAAATGATATGACTACTTAATTTCAAGACGCATCTGCCTCATCCACATAAATGACCTCGTCAGTAGTGAAGACATTTTGACGTGGATATTTTCTACCCTGGATCAATAGCAACATATCATCAAAATTTGCGTGACGTTGCTTTTTCTGTTTTTAATGTCGAAATACATTTCATGAAAGCTATTTTATCGTTTCGTTATTCCTCTTATAAAGACGATGAATATAACCACTATTAATTGATTTTGGCAGGGTATATAACCAATCACGATTATTTCTATAGTGCTGTATCGAGCATATCATAGATTCAGTTTTAAGGTTTTATTACATTGCGTATATATATATATATATATATATATATATATATTCTGTAGAAATATATGTTTTTATAATATACACCATTCCTTATTTAAGAAGCTCAATATAATTACAGAGCAATATAGAGAATTAATGACAAAAATTACATTCCAAAATTCAGGATGTTGATCATCTTACACTTTATTCCCTCAATTGGTTTGACTTTTAAAATTCTTGGCAGTATCTCTTTCGTAGCGCAAAACCAATCATTTATTTATTATATCAATCAATGAAACTATTATTTCGTTAACTCAGCAGAAGAAATAGCAATAATCAATCCCTCAAAAGAAAATGAAATGTGATTTGACATGTTTAAAATCACGTAATTGGAAGCGAAGCTATATATACCTTTTGCCATTTATTCTCTCTGTCTTGCTCTCTCTTTATATATATAATATTTACTCACATAAATTTAATATACGAAAGTATAGATTTATGCGTAAACTTTAAGTATTTACTTCAAAAGTGCTCAATACGTAGGTAGAGCTAGTTAGTAATTTATAAAATATATATGCCGATTAAGCTACACTGAATAGTCTGCGTTTCATCCACTATAGGATTTGTCAGGCTTATGTGCGAATTCTGTTGTTGTTTCTTGTTTTTATATATGTTGAGGATTTTTAGTTAGCCAATCAGCTTTCTAGTATTCACCGCGCCCCTTCCTATCAGCCGATGGGCATGCATTTTATAGAACAAAGGATATGTTTTAGAACTAGGTTAGTGGTTTAAGGTAGACGTTTTCCTCCTTTTTTCATATATATATATATTAATATACCTATGTGTACACACATACATGCACATATACATATATATACATATATGTGTGTTCGTTTATGCATATTCATGTTTATTTAATTTATTTATTTGTTTGTTTGTTTTCTATTGTTATTGTTAGTTTTAAAGCTATTTTGTATCACTATCCTAGAGTAAGTTTTATTTTGTGAACACAGTTGTTTGCTATTTCTCGTCCACAGTTTAATAGATATCGTGGTTCTTTAAAGTACAGGATAGCAAATTTTTCATGGAGGCATAATTTACATGGGTTGTCTATATTATATATATATGTATATATATATATATATATATATATATATATATATATATATATATATATATATATATATATATACCACCAAAGCGCGCCCAGTTTTTACCACCCCTTTATGTAACACGAGTTTACTGTAATTTCTTTATGATTATCATCCTAACTTTTTAACTATATAAAAGAGGAAGCTTCAAATGAACTGCTAATATTTTTTACAGCTTAAAAAATAATGAAAATGCGAGACAAAATCGTCTTTACATTATCGACGCAATATAAACAATGTTCCTATGTAGTAACGTGTTTTAAGCCGTTGACACACCTATGTTTAAAAATCTAGCAAAAATCAAATAATAGTCATATTTACCTGAAATTTTCATTATTATTTCTGAAATTTATTTATTATTAAATAAACTTGAAATTCATTCATTAATTAATAAACTTAAAAGTAGGTTTCGTTTAATATATTAGAGGATTTTTAGGTGTTCTACACCCCTTTTATTTCATATTACGAAAACTGAAAAAAATAAATGTAGGTCTATAAAAATTTCAACATTTTTTAAAAGCTGGAAAATCAAAAAAATAAAAAATAGTAATATATATATATATATATATATATATATATGTATATATATATATATGTATATATATATATATATATATATATATATATATATATATATATATTAAGTAATGTGATTTATAATTTAAAAGTTTTAAATTAAAAATCAGTTTCATAAGAAGGAACAACAACAAAGTCAATTATCTGTACGATCGTTTCGGAAATCCGTGCTTTTTATTTGTGGTATACATGAAGTCACGTAGAATAATTATACATAGTTTTTTTGGTAAGCACGATCTCCTCATCAGCAAATTTAGGAGGATTTCTATTGTACAGATAATTGACTTTGTTGTTGTTCCTTCTTATGAAACTGATTTTTAATTTAATTAAATTTTGATTGTTAAATTTAAAAAAAAATTTAAAACTTTTAAATTATAAATCACATTACTTAATATTGAATTAGCTCTAGGACATTTAACTATCGAGCTTATTATATATCTAAATTACAACGAGCATTTCCTGTATTTTAATTAAACTAGTAATTTCACTATTACATTAAAATACACTTAGCTCTTTAGACTATTATTCTAATCTCCTTTAAATTTATATATATATATATATATATATATATATATATATATATATATATATATATATATTGTAAGAAATTCTCTTACTCGTTTTTGCCTATGGCAGAATGAAAGAGACACAGAAAAGCAACAAAGGCTCACCTTAAATCCAAGAATAATTTTATTTACAAAAGGGTAAAAAAGGAGTCCATATTGCAAAAGAGTGCCCTCTTTAGCTTCTGCCAAATGGTAGGTAGTTCTTGCCTTGAAAGGCGAAGGTAGTTGTAGTTCATGCCTTGAAAGGCGAAGATAGTTTTCTTCTTGTGAAGATGCTGGTAGACTGGCCGCTCGTAGAATTGGTTGAGGGTTCGCGAAATCCTTCCAGACTGTCGATACGATCAACGCACTTTGCGATCGATGATCATAAAATAATATGCCCCTTTGCGGGCTGAATGATAAAGAAGTAATTAATCCGTAGAACATTTTAGCCTCTGGCTAGTATCCGCATTTAAATGAACGGAGAAATAAATGGGGTAGAACCATGCCGTAGTTCATTAGGCATAGAGCGAGATTACGCGCGTCTGCTTTGCTCGACGTCAAGTTGAAATCTGTTTTTTGAAACACGAAATTCCCGCCAATTCTGAATCCTCCTTAGCAACTGAACAACGCAATACCATTGGTCGAAATAATCGCGTGATTGTAAATCACGCGGTTATCGCCCTTGCATTCTGAAATTTCTAACAATATATATAAATCCCATAACTTTTTGCCATTTACCCCAAAGTTGTAAATAAAAGTGTATATAAAATCATTAATATTATATTAAAAAAATAAAATGAACACTTTTTCTTTATTGTTTTTCGGTAACATAATTATTTGAATTACAAAAAAAAAAAAAACGAATTCTAAAAAATAATTATTTTTAAAAAGCTTTAAATGATATTAAATTCAAATATTATGCGATATGAAGTTTAAACCGATTTTTTATATAACCGGATTCCAATATTAAAAAAAATATATATTCATATAATATAATATATGTCTCTCGAGATAATAAAAATTGCAAAAGAAAAATCGACAAAAAAATCGTATCGATTTGATTATTTAAAATGACAGAGGTTGAAATCAACATTTGCCCTTTTTCTTTAAAAATATACGGAAGCCTATAAGGAGAAGCATTTTTAGATACATGTATCAACAGAACAGTTTAATCCATTTCATCGTCTGTCTAGTTCGTAATTAAAAATCTTTTTGCTTTACAAAAGGTAAGACTTATATTATTTTTATACATCTTTATTGTTCATTTTTTATTGTATATTTTATTTATTCAGAAATTTCTGATAAATTTATCGTTTAATGTATAAATTGTGAATACGTTGCGAATTTGTTGTCTTATATCTTCAAATCATTAACACGGACTAGTTGTTTTTTGTAATATATAATAAATTACTTATTTTGTGAATTTATGCACTTTTTTACCTTCTAAACTGATAACGGATGTAAAATAATATTATTTGCAAATAAAATTTATAGTGCTAATGCTGTTCCATAGAAATTACAATAAACACACGAACTGATGACGTCGTGTTTTTTTTTTATTTAGAATGGTGACGTAGTACACAACAGTTTGGAGGTACCTCCATATATATATATATATATATATATATATGTATATATATATATATTTATATATACATACATACATACATACATGCATATATATATATATATATATACATATATATATATATATATATATTTTATTTTTTTTATTTTTTTGTTTATAATGTATTAACTCGAAGGTAAATTATCGACACCATTTATTAGAAGAGACTCTTGTATCCGGAACTGAAGAATGTGTATTCGCCTTATGCAAACAGCCTTTTTACAAAATACGATAGAACAGAAGATATTAAAGAAAGTTTCAACAAAAGCCAGCCAAAATAGTTTGAAAAGGGAGAAATAAAACAGACATCAAATATAGGCATAAAAAATAAACAGAAACACCTTAGAGTGTTTCAGAAATTTTGCGAAACAAAAGGAAATATTTCTTTGAAAACAGAGACAAGTGGGTTAGGCGTCTCCTGTCCAAGTACCTTCGTCGCTTGTCCAATTAATATTGTATGGACGTAGAGAAGCGACAAAATCCCAGAGTCGATTTGTGAACGGTGGAGGCTATTGTTTTCGCAATATTCCTTTGTCTACAAACTTTCGGCTCTTTTCAGAGGCCGGAATTTGGTGCGGTTTTATTTATTTAAATACTGCTTTACTTCACCTGCATTAAAGACAGCATTATTCATGACTACTTCAATGTATATATACATCTTCCATATGTGAGCAAATTATACATATATATATATATATATATATATATATATATATATATATATATATATATATATATACATACATTGTATGTATATAGATATATATATATATATATATATATATATATACATACATTGTATATATATATATATATATATATATGTATATATATGTATATATATACATAAACTGTACTTCTGTCGCATGATGAGGAACAATTGTTTCTTTTTTAAATATATAAATGCTTGTCTATATAAATAAACATAATATATTTAGCTCTTTGAGCACTCTAAATAATCTCGTTTTAATTCTTGAAAACTTCAACCTTGTATGCGTATATATATTGCTCGTTCAAAAAGCAACACCTTTGTTTTTAACGAAATATGTTTAAGAGTTATGAAGTCGGAATTATCATCATTGAATCGCTGTTTATTTACTGATCCAGAATTTATTTTTACGTTCACAATCCAACGTTTAACAATCGTTATTAATTGGTCTCCGATGTGTGCTTCGCCTTACAGGGATTCTCTTAAATAAAATAAAAACAAACTCTTACATAGTAAACTAAAAGTGTTGAAACTACTATGCCACGATTGTTACACATAAAACAAGCAAATCTTTGTGCAATATTTTTTATATAGAAACAACTGCTGTTTATGCAATTCTGCGACGTATTCAATGACGATTCTATTTTTTTTCGTTGCCAAATTATTACAACCGGTGGTTTTATGGCAGTGCACTGTCAATATCTGCGACAGAGAGATACACTTTCCAATTCATTAAACAACATTTATTTTTCAGTTTGCAATGCTCTCTTATTTTTTCAACGAAATACAAAATAGTAGACTATACCTGTATATATATACATATATATATATACATATATATATATACATATATATATAGATGTACAGATATATAGATATATATATATATATACATATATGTAATTAAATGACCGAAAATGTCTATATTCTAAAGTTCATGATATTGACCATCTTATATTTTATCCCTTAAATTCAGTTGATATTTAAAATTCTTGACAGTATCCGTTTCATAGCAGAAAATCAATCCTTTAATTATTATATCAATCAGTTGATCTATTTTGCCCTTAACTTGCCGGTAGAAATAACAACAATCAATCCATCAAAAGGAGATTAAGTGTATATATATATATATATATATATATATATATATATATATATATATATATATATATATATATATATACATATATATATATATATATATATAAAGCTAAATGTGTGTGTGTGTGTATCTGGTCACGATTAGGCTCCTATATGGTTGACTATTTGAAAAAAAACTGATTACATATAATTATAGAAGATGTATCGAGACACGGGAATGGGTATGTTTTATCTGGCAGTACGGTTGTTCATTAAATGGAAATAAAAATGTAAAAATTAAAAATAAACGTTTCCAAGTGTGTGTTTTATAGGTGTACATAAGAATACTTTTATAAATATGTTTTAACTTAAATAGGGGTGTATGATAAAATTGTGGCGTCTGCGTTCGCGGCTGGCCTCCATAGAATTGAAAAAGACCCAAACTTTAACAAGGTTTTTTAATATAGATCCACAGAATATTGTGATAAGTGTTTCAGTGTGAACGGGTATGGTATAATAATTTATGGTGTTTATCTCTTTTATTTTACTTTCATCATATTTTACTTTGGTTTTGATTCCTCCACATTCGAAGCTATCATTTTACAACCCTTCCTTTTCATAACCTATCATACTTTATTAAATCAGAGTCCATATTTTGTAGGCTGTTGTTGAACCCAGTCAACGACGGGTACGTTTGCTAGTATTATATATATATATATATATATATATATATATATATATATATATATATATATATATATATATATAATCAGGGGTTGTTGTTTTCCAGAGATTAAATAAGCATTAAAACGTAACGAGATTCATACAAGTGTGCTATATACCGAAGCAGAGCAAGGTATATTTTTATCTGTTTTGCAAAAGCGGTAGTATGTTGCTATACAGTAATGAGCTTTTTTTTGGTTTACTAGCTACTAGTAATGAGAGACCTCTCCGGGCGATACAGGCTAAACAAATGCAAAGATTAAAGTGCAAATATCAGGTCTTCTACTTCACAGGGAGTTAACATCAGGAGGTTTTATCAGTGATGTGAAATATTTGGTTGTATGTAAATAAGATTCAACAGGGGTTTGGATTTTAGCCTCTGTATTGATATATAAAAGGGTGGGGAGGTTAAAGAATGGTGTTCGCATGTGTGTGCGATGGCTGCTTCTAATCTGAAACATACTAGTGTGTATAGGTTCCATTAGTGGAATTTGATATATCTAAACTTAACGAGGTTTCATATTTAATCGGGTTTATTGAGTTATAAATATTTCTGTATGCGACTAAAATTTTCATATGGTCAGAAAAAAGTGCAACTTACGTATTTCTGCGCCCAACTACACCACCCCTATAAGAGGTTAATAGAAAAGGAAGAAAAGGAAATGACGCAAGGGAAAAGGAAAAAAAAAACAAGAAAGAAAGAGAGAAATTAAAAGGAAAAGAGGAATAATGGGATGGGGAAGTGAAAAATATTATATTGTTGGTGATTCAGTATGTCTTGTTCTTTCAACTCGTCCCTCATTTTCGTTACTTCTCTCACGCCCACTTCTCATTATAACTTTTTTTTAGTTATTTACTACGCGAGGGTTTGAAAATTATATAGCAATTACTATAATATTAACACCACAAAACGTATATAATTCATTTATCTATATGCTTAGATAAAATAATCTACTTCAATTGTGATAATGATAATAAAACGTTCAAGGTAAAGGAAGTAAATAATTTTATGACTGTAATATTTATGATAATTGATAATAATTTTTATACTAATATCCAGTAGTTACAATAGTGGGAAAGATTGTTTATAGTAAGATTCCAAAATAAATATGTACAGAATAATACGCTTCCAAAATAGAAGATGGGCTGTAAACGACAAAAGATGAAAGTAATCTAGATAATTGATCGGGAGATATCCACGCATACATAGCCCATACTTACAAAACTGTTTAAACGTTGTCTTAAGGAGAATAGTTTCCCATCTCCCTGGAAAATCTCATCAGTATGCCCTGTATTTAAGAATTCAGGTGATCGCTCATCCCCCTCTCAGTACAGGCCAATAAGTCTCCTGTGCGTCATGAGTAAGTTGCTAGAAGCTGTGTTAAATACAGAAGTAATCAACCATCTCAACAAAAATAACCTTCTTAGTGACACTCAATATGGTTTCCGTTCTGCTAGATCTACAGCAGATGTGCTTACAGTTATATCACATAGGATTAGCAAATCTATCGACGGAGGCAATCTTTATCTAGGGCAATTGCTCTTGACATATCTAAAGCCTTTGATAGGGTATGGCATAAAGGTTTACTTCATAAGATCGCTAGCTATGGTATAGCTGGAAAAGTCTTCTCGATTATTAAATCATTTCTTTCTGATAGGTTCATAAGAGTAGTAGTTGATGGGCAAAAATCAGAAGCTCACAGTATTAATGCCGGTGTCCCTCAGGGGTCCATCCTGGGCCCAACGCTTTTCCTGATCTACATTAATGATCTTCCAAATCACATCCTTACATCATTTGTAGACATTTATGCTGACGACACTACCATTTATGGTAGCACATCTAAGACAGTAAACGACCAAGTTCTCTCCAATTCTCTCTCCTCTGATCTTGAGCACGTAGTACAATGGGGAAAGGAGTGGCTGGTTACTTTTAATGCATCTAAAATCAAGCTTCTCTCCTTACATCATCAACATTCTAATCCACATTTGGCATCAATTGAAATGAATGGCTCTCGTCTTCTGGAGGCCTCAAGTTTTGACAAGCTTCTGGGCTTGACCATTACTCCTGATCTTAAATGGAACACGTACATCAAATATGTTGCCAAGGCCGCTGGGAAAATGCTGGGATCTTTCTATCGAACCGGTAAATATCTCACTGCTGATGCTATTCTCTATCTATATAAGAGCCAGGTACGTCCAAGGATGGAATACTGTTGCCACATCTAGGCAGGAGCTGCTAGAAAGGACTTGTCATGCCTTGATAGAGTTCAAAATAGACTTCGTAGCCTCGTAGGAGATGTCCTTTTCTCTTCCTTGCAACCTCTATCTCACAGAAGAGATGTTGCGAGTTTGTCTCTGATGTATCGTTATTTTCATGGAAAGTGTTCGACTGTGGTCCCCCCCCTCGCCAAACTTTCACAAGAAACACTCGTCTAGCTGTAAACACTATCAATAATTCCCCCCACTCTTTATCTGTGCCTAAATCTAAACGTAGATTCCATGAACAAAGCTTCTTTCTTAGAACCGCACGCCTGTGGAATTGTCTTCCGTTTTCCTGCTTTCCGGCTGACTACAATATTGTCCAATTTCTACCGTACACTCTTTAACCCTTATCCTTGAGTGGCCTCTGGGCCTTGATAATGTGGTGATGCCTTTGTAAAAAAAAACATAAATCTGTACATGTATACATATACACATACCTATATGCACGTATACATGCATGCACATATGTATGGTTCTTATTACTTTTCGAATAGATTGAAATAAAAAAATATTTTAAAGGTAATATTTAAGTTTATGTTATATAACGGCGCATATTGTTTATTGTTTTAATTATCAATGCACTTGGTGGCTGTGAGCGGTTCAAACACGTAATCGTTTAGGGTTAGTGATTTAAAGTTATGGTTTAGAGTGCTTTAATATAGGAGCGAAACTATTGATTTACATTAGAACAAAAAGTTACATTAAAGGTTATGTTTAGGCTGATGATTCAATTTTATTCGTTTGGGTAATGTTGCATTAAAGTTGATAGCATTTCTGCAGCATAAGTATTGATGCCAGGTAAATAAAAACAAGACAGAAAATCTTTGTCCTGTCGAATATTTTTATTAAAAGAAGACATAATGTAAGATTTTGCGAGAGGCATGATATAGAATATAACACATATGCATACGTTAACTGCCAAAAATTAAGTATAGGAATTGAGGAGGATAGAAAAATATTTGGACTAATACTTAGAATACTTAGAAGTACAGGGTATTGTACTATGGAATAATTTTTCCCAGCGGTGCCGACTAAGACGGTGCATTTTCCAATATCAAATTTTGTGGATATTTTAGTGGAAAAGTTCATTTTTGTGTGGTCTTAGTATATGTAGTCTTAGAGGCATGTTTGATAGGGACCTTAGCGTGAGGAGTTTGCAAGTTATAAAGGAGGTTTGATTTGTAATGCCGACAATTTATGGATGTTTCTTGTTTCTTATTTAGGAATTTATCATCGTCTTTAAATTTGGGAATAAAGCGATTTTAATTTAAGTAAATGAAACAAATAAATTGAGCACTTTCCAAGTTGTGATTGGTTTTCGGGATTTCCCAGTTAACAATTGGTATTAATATTTTTCTTTTACGTTCAATGTGATATGCAGTATATGATGTATTATCACAATACATTGGGTCCATGAAGGGCATTGCATTTTTAGTATATATCCGCTAAACAGTATTGCTAGTTTTATCTAGGTTGAAATTGGGGGCGGCAGGGTCCTCCTTTGCATTAATGTTTGCTAGGTATATAACAGAGATTGTCACACAGTTATGTTTGAGCGGGCAATTTGTGTTTTCTATAAAACTATAAGTTTTCATTTTTTTTGTTTATTTTGTTTACATTCTGTTTTATCATTTAAAATTTGATTGTTATGGTTTTTATTATTCTTTCCAAACTATTACTGCAACTGCAGCTTAATTAAATTGTGTTTTATTAAATATTTTATAGATGATATTGTAGGAGAGAAGTGTAGCTTAGATTTAAGAATTTTTTCCTAGGTTTCTTTTAACCATTTATTGTAAGGAGGAGTAAACCAAATGACTTTCCTTCCACGGTTATTTTAGATATTGGTAATCCATTTTTTCTTTGCAGGTTTTTGCATACTCTAATTTTGCTTTTTATATCCACTGTTTAAAAGAGAGTTAAAATAATGTTTTTTATCTGTATCGAATATTTCCTTGGATGTTGAGTTTGAACTAATTTTTCTTCTGGTGGATTTGAGGATATGTTTAATGATAGCTGTACGGTGATTTTAGATTGGCGGATATATATGGGGTTATTGTTCTCTTTGTAAAAAGGTTCATAAGTTTCATTATTTATGTTTAGTGCAACATCTATCAAATGAACCATTGTTTAGGCTAGTGGTATTTAAACTTAAGTTTTATTCTTTGTATGCCTGTAGAGTAATTTGTTTGATTTTATCACATTTAAGGCCGTTAGCATTTTTGCCAGAAGAATCCCATCATCACCATATAACCAGATTGTGTCGACTTCTATATCTTTAGTTAGATTATACAGGATATATCATCCAACTAAGTCAATTATGTCTTCAGAGTCACGAAAACACATATGAATCTCAAATGGTCCAACTTGATTTTCCACCCATTGTTTATTTCCACTAATCAAGAAAGTGTTTCTGCATTTTCTAATGATATCAATCTCGTCCTTGGAAATGCCGATAAAGAGAAAGCCAAATTTCATGGCGTCATGGAAGAGTGCTGTAGAAGGATGGAGATAGTAATTTGTGACATCAAATTGTGTAAAGTACATTTATCCTTCTTTTTCTATTCTAGGGAACCAATCGATTGAATCAGCGTCTGGATCTATTGGTTTAGATTATATGTGTTCCTGATCTGAGACTTAATTCTTTCCAAGATCCTTTTACTAATTTCTTTCGAGTTCTGGTATATATTATATTATTATATACTTTATTTATATCTATGTTATTATTAATATATACTTTATTTTCTTTTTTTAATTTATGTATTGTAGAAATGATAAGCAAAATGAGTCCTTAATTTAAATCGCAAAGCAAGATTTTCCACTGATTTGTTTGTTTGACTGTTCTAAAATCATTGAAACTATTCAATGGTAAACATCTTGGCATTGCAGTTTTTACTTAATAATATGGGTTAATATGTTTCGAACGTAAAATAGTGAAGTCACTTTGCATAATTGTGTATTTTCTAACGGAATTTCTATTTATGTATTTGATAAATTTGAGATGTATTTAATTTATTGCGTTTTCTTGGAATAAAGCGCACATTTCAAAATACTTCCTTTTCGCATTTTATTTGGAATAAACAAAATTTTCCGTTAAATTCGAATCTAGCCATTCAGTGTTCAATTAAGTGTTTTGTTCTCTATTGAATTGGCGGATATTGCACACAAAACTTGACATCTCCTCATAAAACAAACGTTCTAAAAGACATTATTAGTTTTATTGTTACTAATAATATCATCATCATTGTCATGATCAGCAGCATTTCATCATCTCTACTATTATATAAAAACACATTTGTCTGTGTATGAGTTAATTCTTTATAGGCTCCATTTTATCTGAGCCAAATTTTATTAAAAGTCTATAAAAAGATAGCTTATATTACCGGCAGTGTTTTTAGATAATTGTTTGGTGTGGGAATGACTTCGATAAGTGTCGATAATCTATAATCCAAATAAGCCGATAAAAGAAAAAAACGTACAATTTAAACTAAAGATTAGTTATGTAGGGATTTCCTTAATGACGGATCTGGGCTGATTGGAGAATTTGTAGCGACAAATTTGCTTTGTAATATATGTCCTGCCACACACATACACGCACATCAAAAAAGAAAGAAAATGCAAAAAAAACTATAAGAAATATTCACCAAATAGACGTAAAGCCCCCTCCCCCACTAAATCGACTTAAGTCTAACTGACTGACCTCTTGACCAGCGAACCGACTGAGATTGGCATTTCCCTGAAAAACATAATCGGTGTTGTCTGAAATAAAATGTTTTTCCGAAAGACATTCCAAACTTTTACTTAAAAAAAACCTTTATATAAAAATATCTTAAGAGAACTGAAGAAGGCTTGAAACGCGTTATAAAAATATTTTAAAATATTAAAAAAATGATAAATGTCTGAAAAATCCCCAATTGGTGAGGGCTAGATTGTTATATATATATATATATATATATATATATATATATATATATATATATATATATATATATATATACATATATATACACACAAACACACAGACACACAGACAGACATACACACACACACACACATATATATATATATATAATGTTTAAACATTCAAATATTTTATTCCCTAAGGAATATCCAGCGTTACTCTCTTAGTAAACCGTTTGTATTAATGACAATTGATGTGTTACTTCGAGAAAATGCTCATCGTGGTACTTTAAAACAAGGAAACAATATTAAAGAACACATAAACCGTTTCATTATTGCAAATCTAAAAATCTATATATCAATAAAAATGAGAATGCATGTGTATGTTGTGACAGTTTTCAAGCTAGATACCGAATGTAATTGTTAATCCACAGACTTGAAAGTTTATATATATAAAGTATCCAGGCAAGTGGGAAACATTTTACTCGGTGAAAAACGCACTTAAGGAGATAAGAGAAAAGGTTTTAGTAAGTCAGTAGACAGAAAACGTTAAAATTTTGATAGAAATATGTTAGAGTTTTTGCCCATAAAAACGCCGAGTAACAAAATACAACTCACTAAAAGCCCCATTTTGTGCCGGCTACAAAACTGAAACATTGGCAATTGAAGCGTTTTTCAGTTTTTTTTTTTTTTGTATTTGTTAACTGTTGGAAAGCTGCACATGCCCGGTCGTGAAATATGACAGCTATCTTTCGTTTAAAATAAGTGGGTTTTTAAATACACATTGTAAAGGTTCTAATTGTTATCATACGTTACCCACTTTCATTTCGTATTGATTTCGATCTTGAGTATTTCATTTTTTTTTTTACTCACACGAAGTCAACTGTTTACAAAAAAACATAATACTCGTATCCAAATACCTAAGTTTCTGTATTAATTAAAATATACTATTCAAGCGTATTTAACGATCCACAGTGTAAGTAAATTATATTTGTAAAAAAATACACTATTCTCTCTCCTCGACTTAGTCCTTCTTTTCTGAACTTTTCAATAAAACGTGTGTTTTTAAATAACTTTTCCTCCAAAATAATATAAACAACGAACTAATGTTTTTTCATCTAAAAGCTAAAAAAAAGGTATTTAAAATGATTATCTGTTTTTATCATGAGTAAATCTCTCTACTTCGCTTTTGAAAGTGATTTCTCGTACGTGAATATTGAAGCGAGCCGGATACACGTACTTAAACTTTTAGTTTACAAACTATCGTTGTCTGCCTTTATCTGCATACATAATTAAACGAATTTTATTCGAGTTTGATAGAAGAACATTTGTCGTCAGAAAACATATAATAAGGAAAAAATGTTTTCTTTCTTTTTTTAATTTTGCTTTTCAATTCAGATGAAAGAAGCGGAAACAGTAAAATATCTTATAGACATTCCAACATTCAAAACTAAACGAACTTAATTATTTAATGCGTTTTAAACAATTTCGTATTTCTGTTTTCTATTTCAAGTAATTTTAATCTTTTTTAGAGGGAAAACATCGTTATAATATTTCTTTGAATCTAACTGTTAATATTTAAAAATGTCGCAGGAATTTATTTATTTATATATATATATATATATATATATATATATATATATATATATATATATATATATATATATATATATATACTAGCATTTTAGCCCGGCATTGCCCGGGTGTTTTGATGTGTATGTTGAGCAAAAAAAAAGTGGTAGTAGTAAGGCAGGCTCGAACCCGTCCCGCGAAAGAGGAAAAGAACGGGGAAAAAAAACATGCCGTCTTTGCAGTTACGACGACCGCCAAACCTGAAATGAGTTACTTTTAAATGTAGGCTAGACAATCTAAAGGAGAGAATAACTCTAAAAAATATCGGCGAAAAAAGCGACCCCCCCTGTAGAAAAGTGCCTAGCTGAAGGTGAAGATATTTATGTTTTTAGCCAATGAAAGTTCGAACTTAAAAACGTTACTGATCTTGATAAAATTCGTCGATTCTGTGGAAAGTTTAAGGCAGACATGCAAATATACATACATAGATTTATATATTGGTAACTAAAAGTTTTCCATCCAAATTAATGAAAACGCTTACCCTATCTCTGAATACCCTTTATGTAAAATTGCAAATGTTTAGACAAGAAATTGTGGCAGTAATTTGGTAGAGACCACAGAGGTAATTTTTTTATAACTTTGATCTCTATTATGACCCCTTAAAACTTATTGTTTTAGGCTTAAATCAATTTATTAAGTTAAGTCCATGTCCAAGGAACCTATATCTAAAATTTCAAGTGTTTAGACCTAAAATTGAATTATTTCCTATCAGTTAAGTTTAAAAAAAGTAAGATATTTATTTACACATTGGACATGGCAAAACATTCTCTTCTCTAAAATTATGAACTACTTTTTCAACTTTTTTAATTTATAACATTTTCTCTTGCCTGGTGAGATTAAAAATGATCGAAAGGGATATGCCCTTTATATATGGCTATATTTACTTAAAGAAACTTAAGATTCGCTTTGCATGCTTTATAACTAGCGATAGCTGTCACAATATAACCAAATCATCAGGAATGTAACAAAATTACCACAGGAGCATTTATTAAATACCGACATATATCTTTTTTATTATTTTACATTTTCACCCCAAACAAGGCACATTGCTACTTTGTTGTACGCGGCTACTATCAGGGGCATAAGCATCAGGGGTACTGTGTAGAGAGTTGGACAGCAAGATGTCGGTTCACTTTAGACTTGAACTTCTGCATGTCAGTATAGTTGGGGAAGCAGGGACGCGGCAGGGAATTCCAAAGTGTAGCTGTTCTGGTTAAGGAACTACTGGAGTAGCAGACTGTCTTACATCTAGGGACTCTACCCTGAAGGGGTGGGATTTAGCTGCTTGTCGGGGTTTTGAAGGTATTTACGTAAAGAGGGCACAAGTGCTTGCAGTTCGTCCGAGTATTCACCGTTAAAGTACTTTGTAGAACAGTCAGAAGGATGCAACATTTCGTCGATGGGACAGAAACTGAAGTGTAGATGACAGTTCAGGACCTATCAGATTGGCGACTCTCTTTCGAACCTTGTCTAGGAGCGAGAGACTAGTGGCAGATGCACCAGCCCAAATATGACAACAATACTCCATACATGGGCAAATGGTGGCCCTATAGAGTAATAGGATACTTTCTGGTGTTAGTAGTTTTCTAGCACAGTTGGGAGAACCCACCTTCTTCGCAGCAGTCCTGGCAATATTCTCAATGTAATTGTTCTAACTCATGTTTCCTGTGAACGTTAGGCCGAGGAGTTTAAAAGATGTACTTTCACATAAAGAGTCATTGGCCATTGCTACTGGTGGTAGGGAACGTTACTTGTAATTATTGAAGGACACAAGTTTAATTGAATGTGACCACCCATTTTTGTCCCCATTCCACTACTGAACGGTAGTAATTCTCTAGGGTTTCTGCCATATTTTTTTTAGATTTGTGACCATTTGTTTTCTTCTCGTGTCTGTTATAGAGCGTGGTGTCGTCAGCATTTTTTAAGTGAAAAAAAAAAGGGAAATTGATTTTGGTATTACGATGGGGTTCTTGTGTTTATAATATTAATACAACATGATCTTATGTTCATCTGTGGCTAGGTAGTTAAATAATAATAGGAATACGTTTTTATAATATTGGTAACGTAATGAAATTTTAGTAATGGCTACTATTTGGGGTCATGTCTAGGAAAGATTATCAAGATATTTATGGTCCTGGATATGACATTAAACCATATCCAGTGGTAAGGCCCCTGCTTGCTGGCTTTGGGGGGGGTGTTGAGCCACCTATGGGTTAAATAGACACCGACTTTAAAACAAACATATTATATTAACTAATTTTTCTTTAAAATCTTTGGGTTCGGCATTAAAGTACTCGGAAAGGGTTAATATGCCGTAAAACAAAAACAAACAACCAACAAGATATTTGTTTATGTTACATTTAAACTTCTGCATATCAGTACAGCAAGAGAAGCAGGCAGTAGGAAGCGAATTACAAAGTCTAGCTGTTCGAGGGAAGAAAATATCAGCATAGAAAACTTTCAGAGAAAGGGTGAGATCTTATTTTAATAGAGTTTGTATGAGATATGTACGTCGAGGGGGGTACAAGTGAAACAAGTTCATCAGAACACATTTAATTAAAATATTTGTAAAACAGGCACAGTGATGCAACATTGTGGCGATGGGACAGGGGCTGGAGCTTAGTTGATAAAGTAGGGCCGATTATATTGATAACTCTTTTTTGGATCCTATCTAAGAGGGAGAGACTAGTGGTAGATGCACCAGGCCAGATCTGAACACAATACCCCGTGCATGGGCGAATGGCTCCCTTGTAAAGGTAAAGGATGCTCTCAGGGGTGATTAGTCTTTTAGCTCGATAAAGGAAACTCACCTTCATTGCAGCACCCTTTGCAATGCCCTCTATGCCTTATATTTGTCTTTTACTATCTAATCTGAATCCATATTTATTTATCCAAGTGTAGATTTGAAGACATGACTGTTATCGTTAATTATTGGTCCGTTATAATACTAATTTTTATTTTTCACATATTTATTTTTATCTGCAATCTTCGGAGTTTTTCTTATCAAACACATGTAACGTACGAACCTATTTCATTACATTACTGCTTCCTAGTTGCACCCTTATCTTTGTCCAAAAATAGGTTCTGTGTAGAAACTCTCGGTTTATCGTTTTACTTCTGTCAGTTGCTTGTGAAGGAGGGACAAAAACAAGAGAAATATATGGGTTACGGGAAAACGAGAAAGGTAGAAACAAGTGCAGAATAAAGATGGGTAGAGAAAAACAAATTTGGTAGAAAGACAGAGAAAAATTGACTATTGAACAGAGCGCCTCCTTGCGTGTTGTAGATCGAACCAAGTAAAATTTAAAGGTATAGAATCGGTGTTCTGGATACCAGGAGAGACCTAAGAATAACAATTAAAGGTGAGAGATAGATTGAAAAACAATAGTAAAAATGTGATAGATTAGAATTAAGAGAGAAATGTGTGTGTGTGTGTGTGTGAGAGAGAGAGAGAGAGAAAGAGAGAGAGGATGATAGAGAGATCCAGTTAAAGGGAAATGCAAGAATCTAAAAGGATTAGTGGTGGATGGTAGAATAAGATACAACGCGTGTAAAGTAAGGTGAACATGATTTTGAGAGATAGTGAGTGAAGAGAGAGAGAGAGAGAGAGGCAGAAATATAGATACAGATATACATTGAGTAAACAAAAAGGTGGTAGAAAGAGAGAGCAAATCGAGAAATGTTAAGAAAGAGAAAACAAAATAGATAAAAATATTTTGTGGAGGCTGTTTATTTATTCGCAACCTAATATAATATTCAAGCATTAAAACACAAATAAAAAATATAAAAAGGTGAAATGGAAACATGACAGAATTTGAAGTAGAAATTTGATTTAAACTTGTTTATTTTGGAAATGCAAAATTTAAAAGGAAAATCGTGAATTAAAGAAATACATTTTTTATTGCAATGAAAAAATATGACGTTAGATAAATCAGACCACACATTACAATGATCCTGTTTTAAAGTTAACATTATTTTAGGTTTAGTGATTTCAAAAAATGAGTGTGTAATTCGTGTATGAACAATAAGGTTGGGGGGGGACTTCTCAGAAAATGACAGCCATGTCATAGTTAATAATATTCACAACGGTTATTTTTTTGTAATCCAATCATATTGGATATAAATGAAATTAAATTTCGAAAATGTCTACTCGTTTAATAATGAATATGCAATACGTTTCTGTTTATTAGCGTTCAGTGATTGAAACACGAGGTACAAAGCGACAGGCATAGTACCTATTTACTATGTCTCCCCACGGGACAGAGTTAGACACCAGGGTCGTTTTATAACGTGGAGAAAAGGTACAAAAATAAAAATTGTCTCTGTTTCTCCTCCACCGAAAGAGAACAAGAAATAGAAGTGCAGCATCTGAAGAACAGATACTACACTTTGATCTTGTCCCGAAGGCCAAAGTAGATTACAAAAAAATATCAATTTATGAAAAGGAGACGATCATAGAAAATGGCTGACTTTTAAATATTTAATTCATTAATAAATACACGATTTCCTGCCGTGATTATTGTTGAATGTTGGGTTAGAGGTGTATAACGGGCGTCATGTATGTCTTGTTTGTATATATACATACATATATATATATATATATATATATATATATATATATATATATATATATATATATATACAGGTCTATATCTTAGTGCAGTCTTTAATGTGTCTATTAATGTATGGTTCTTAACGGTTATACGTGATTCGACTGTGTGGTAATCCGTTTATACATATTATTAACAGTTTATAGATATCGTGGGCAGTTTGAACACCTGCAAAATCATAATTCCAACTTTTTATGCGTCCATTCTATGCGTACTGAAATTAAAGGTGTTTTTCTCCGACAGTAAAAACGCTTGGGTGGGTATTATATTAATTCTTAGCTAGTATTTCTTTTTTCTAAAATTCGCATGCTTTGTATTAGGTTAAATTTTCTTAGGTCTTTCATTTCTGACATATATGTGCGTCATATTTAATGAGTATATTAATTTATGATTCGTAAAAGTTATAGGTGAGTCGTTAAGTCGATTCTCAACTGTGTGTTAATGCGTGTAAACATATCATTAACAGTTTATGGATATCGTTGGTAGTTTGAACTCCAGCAAAAACGTACGTCAAGTCTTTTTTCTGCGTTCCCTCTATGCCTACTAAAATTAAAGGCGCTTTACTTCGGCAGTTGAAACGCTCGGACGAGTATTATATAAACTCGTTGCTGGTATTTCATTTTCTAAACATTTTTATAACGTTAAAAAAAGCTCCAGTTTGCTAACCAGTTGCATATTGAACTGGTCTGCCTCGGAACTAAAGCTTTACGTCTTAACATCTATCTTTCACATTACGTCATCACTACATGTAGCCTAAAGATGCTTGCCAGTTTTTTTGTTTTTTTTTTTGTAATGTATCTATTTTAATTATGGTTATGGTCCATCCATTAAATTAAAGTTACATTTTTATTATAAAAACTTATATTTAACCAGAATATATATATATATATATATATATATATATATATATATATATATATATATATAAATATATGTATATATATGGGTGCGCATGTGTGAGTATGTATATGCATATATATATATATATATATATATATATATATATATATATATATATATATAAAGCTGAATGTTTGTGTCTGGTCACGAATGGGCTCCTACATGGTTGACTATTTTAAACAACTCATAACATATACTGATAGAAGATGTATCGATACATAGGAATGGACATGTTTGATCTTGAAGAACAGTGGATCATTAAAATTGTGGGGTATGCGTTTATGCCTGGTTCACAAAGTATGGAAAATTTTTTTAAAGAAAACGTTTACAAGTCTTTTTGATATAGATGTACATAAGAATACTTTGATAAGTATGCTTTAACTTAAATAGGGATGGTATCATAAAATTGTGGGGTCTGCGTTCGCGCCTGGCCTCAGTAGAATTGAAAATGGGCACAGACTTTAATAAAGACTTTTCATATCTATGTGCGTTAGTTTACTTTGATAATTAAATTTCTGTTTGAAGAAATATGGTATCATAAAATTATGGGGTTGTCGTTCGCACCTGACCTCCATAGAATTGAAATATATCACACATTTTAACCAGGTTTTTTAATATAGATCCACAGAATATTGGGGTAAGTGTTTCAGTGTGAACAGGTATGGTATACTAACTTATGCGGTTTATCTATTTTATTTTTACTTTCATCATATTTTGCTTTGGTTTTGATACCCCCAAATTGAACCCAAATTCACAACCCTTCCTTTTCATAACCTATCATACTTTCATAAATCTGAGTCCATTTTCTGTAGGCGGTTTTTGAACCAGTCAACGTCGGGTATTTTTGCTAGTATATATATATATATATATATATATATATATATATATATATATATATAAATATATATATATAAATATATATATATATGTATATATGTATATATATACATATACGTTATTATTTAGACTTCTTAATATCAAATATATTAGGAAGCAATGGCAAGGACAGACCCTGAATTTATTGTTTTAAGTTAGAAATGTATGCCCCTTTGACACATAACAATAGTGGAGTGCCAACTATTACTACAGACCGACCTCGCGAGTTTTAGTTGGCTTTGTGGCCTATTGTTTATTCTTTGTATTTTTCAGAAATAAATAATAACACACCTCAAGTTACTCATTTTGTTCGTGGTAGATCTTAAAACTTACGTTCCTTTCCTTCTAAACATTTTAACAAATAATTGCATCTTCCAATAGTTATTTCCCTGTACTAACATTCTTTCCTACATTCTATTTTTTCAGATATTAATAACGATCACAATAATCATCGACAAGCACAAATTTCGACATTGCTGAGCTAATATGAAACATTATGACTTGCTTTAAATTTTCATAAAAGAAAGATTTGTGTAAGATTGTTGGCGTCACCAAATTTCACCAAATAATATTCTCCTGGTTTAATCTTCTTTCTCTCTCTCTCTCTCTCTCTCTTTCTCTCTCTCTCTCTACATGTCCACACTCTCTCTACCTCTAACTAACTAACTAACAAACTAACTAACTAAATAACAAACTCACTAACTATATATATATATATATATATATATATATATATACATATATAAATATATACATATATAAATATATAAATATATATATATATATATATATATATATATATATATATATATATATATATATTCTTTGGAATATTGTTTCGACTTAACAGACATCTAAACTACGTATATGAAGGTGACTTTCCAGACCAACAGTTTATTTGCAGAGTCTGAACCATACGTAGAAGACCATCGAATATCGAATCGTGTTCCATATCTGCTTCCGTTCTTCTACTCTCTCTCTCTCTCTCTTCCTCTCTCTCTCTTTCCACGGCATGTATTATTTGTGGTAAATAAAATCAGGTTTTGAGAGGGGAGTCTGCCCACATGCCTTACATTTCCAACTGTCTAACTCATCATTAAAATACTCATAATAAAAATGAATATATACACGTTAAGTATGACTCATAAGATGTTTTCCCCAGAAGGGTTTTTAATTATCTAGAAAAAGTATGCGTTTGTTCATTAATGTGATTGCAGATTTCACATTCCGTTTGTTCTTATAAAAAACACAACTTTCAATCGGGTTTTCAATAATATACTTCCCTTTCTGTACATATCTCCATATAAAATATTTCGATTGCAGAAACTTCCCTCTTGACCAAAATATTGTAGGTTTGCAATAGCAGATGTCACATATAAATTGTTGAGTATATTGACGTTTTCATTATTGTTTAGATTCACCCTCTCGTTCCGATCTTATTTCCCTCAGTTTACTTTTTATTCAGAAACATTATATCGTTAACAATTCTTATGTTATAACGAAGCAATAACAAATAACACACTACCTGTACTGTTTTCTCTTATTACATTAGAGGATAAAATAGTTTATTACATCATAATATTCGTGTTGAAACAAAATTAATTATTTTTGTAAAGCAATTTTTTTTATTACTGAACAATGCAAAAAAAAAAAATGTTTCCGATTAAAATAAGTCACTTTTTGCAGTTTCGTGAGAGCACAATGAGTTTTAAAAATATAATTTTGGGGTGATTTAAATACTTCTTATTTGATAAGCCAATAATTTTTTTTTCATTTTTTAAAAATTCGTAATAACACAAGAAGTGTTAAAACTAAGTATTTACTTTTTATACATATATGATTTCTTTTTGCGTGTTTTCACTCTGTCACTCTGTTCTGTTCAATTGTGATACATAATCAATTGTATCCACTTCTGGTAGCTTTATTTTTTTATAGCACTGGGCATGTATATTAGGCAATAAGGAGTTTATCTATCTGATTGACGAATATTCACTAAAACAAATAATTTTGGTTGCCGTACAGACATGGGAAATACATGTTTTTTCTATTTCTTCAGTAACTTTTTCCTTATTTTATACCTTTACGTTTGCGTTAGTTTTCGATATTTTCATTACTGAAACATGTCATTTCATTAAATACGGTTAGTTAAACTTGAACGTCCTTACTACAGCATTACATATATTTTTTTTAATAAATGTGCGAAAATACACTTATATATCAAAATATAATCTTAAAGTATAAACATGTATCGAAATGTACTCGCAGTTTTAAAATGATATTGTGGTATCTATACCGTGCTGATATAATTACGCTATAACTTCAAAAGCCATTCTTACCATGGGAGGAGCTTTAACTATTCCGTGGGTCCACATAATAATTTAAAAATAAAAAAAAAGATATCGTGAAAGTTAATTTTAACATGAAAAACCTATTTATAAATAAGTCGATAAGAAAAATACATAAGGACCTAAACACTGATCTTCATATAAACATTTTTGGAATATATTGTTAAGGTGCTTATGTATTATTGGTACCGAGCTTTTTTAGAATATTTTTTTGCAGATTACATTCAAGTTCACGATATCTTTTGTTTATTAATTTTTTAAGTGGAAGCACAGAATACTAACAAAACACCCTCCCCTTCTTATGTTAAGAATAGCTGCCGTAATAATAACGTTTTATTTCAGCGTGGTACCAAAGATACAGAAGTACCTGTGGTAGTTTAAATAACAAATAAATAACATAGAAAAATAAATATTTTGCGCTACGATAACACCGCTCAGTAAAATAAAATAAACTGTGATTCAATGTTCTATTACAAAAGTAAACAAATTGAGGAAAAGGCATTGCAATATATATATATATATATATATATATATATATATATATATATATATATATATATATGTATATATATGTATGTATATATATATGTATGTATATATATATATATATTTAATATTAACATTGTTACAACAATTTAAAATTATTATTATTTTTTTTTTTTTTTTTGCAGAGTAGAATTGACACGTAATTTTCGAAAATGACGAGGGATCGACCCCTGATCTTAGGCTAAAAACGACCTCTATCGGCCGTTCTTAAAACTCTTTTGTTTATTACATTTTCACCCCAAGAAAGGGACATTGCCACTTTGAAGTAGGGGTTACTATCAGGACTATACACTATAGCGGTAGTGTGTAGGTATTTGGGCAGCAAGGTGTCGGTTTATGTTACACTTAAACTTCTGCATGTCAGTTGAGTTGGGGAAGCAGGTATCCGGAAGGGAATGCCAAAGTCTAGCGGTTCTGAGGAAGAAACTACTGGAGTAGACGGCTCTATTACATCTAGCGATATCTACTGTGAAGGGGTGGGATTTACCTGCTTGTCGGGTTTATAGGGGGTATTTACGTCGAGGAGGCACGACGGCTTGAAGTTCGTCGTAGCATTCCCCGTAACAAGTACTTGTAGACCGGGCAGATGGATGCAAAAGTTCGTCGATTGGACAAAGGATAAAGCTTAGATGACAGTTCAGGACCTATCAGGTTAGAAACTCTCTTCCTCAAATATTCTTGATCTGCCGAATTGCAACATATTTATTTGATAAAAAATACATACCAACAGTATCCCTACTCCTTTCTATGTTGGTTTATTATATAAAAAGGATCATTTACATTTTTCAGAACGAATAATTATTGATAACGCACTATAATTACATACAAAACTTAAATCGGTTATTTTTTATACGACATTAACACAAATGTTTCACCATTACAATGCATTCAAAAGTATTGGGAACATAAACATAAGAAACACATAGTTTGCCTATTTTGCGTTTGTATGACAGCAACGCGTGGCCGAGTAAAGCAGGTATATATATATATATATATATATATATATATATAGAGAGAGAGAGAGAGAGAGAGAGAGAGAGACAGAGAGAGAGAGGCATGTGTGTGTGAGAGAGAAAGAGAGAGATGGAATAGATAACAATCACGGATAGATTAATTATATTTAAACCAAAACAAAATCTCTTTCCGCTCTGTTAATGTGTGCGTATATATAGCACCGTGTATATTTGTGTGTGTATATGTGTATTGGGGTGGAGAGGGCTCCCGTAAGCCGTGGTGAAGGCAACCTTTCTAGGAGAAGCAAATCTCTGATTTAAAAAACCATAAAGCGGAAGACCATTACCCGCATTAAGCTGGTCTGCAGTTTAATTTGTTGCTGGCTATCTTGCTCTTGCTTGTTGCTGGATCTCAACATTTTGAACCAAGAGAGAGACTTAGCTGTCGTACAAAGCTAAAACTCTGTAACATCATCTTTGTATAGATACTCCCTCAGGTATTTGGGCTCATGGATTTTAAATGTCTGAGGGAGTGGCAGTCGTCTGACAAGACGTTGCGATCATCATATATATATATATATATATATATATATATATATATATATATATATATTTTTTTTTTTTAATTGTAAAATTGTATCATCTATTGATATTTTCCCCAGGCTGTAAATATCAATATAACTAATCGTTTAAATTATTCAAACAGGCGCGTTCTATGTAAAGTAAGAGAAAATAGACTGTGAACTATTTTCCCGCAAATTTCTGCTCAAACGCCAGCGTCACCTTCGATTTATTTAAGCGGCGTTTAGTCAGAAATCATAAGCCGTCAAGTATAAGGTGTCCATTATACCATAAAAAAGAGTCCGTACGTCCAGACATACTGTCACAGCGAATGTAGATATAAAATTAGATGGTTCTAAAAGTGAACCAATTCTTTAATTGAGCGAAAATAATTGGACTTGCCCATTGATTTTTTTTAGCAATTTTAGTTTTTTTTTTTAGTTTTTAAATTTTGTAGATGAAGAATGATTATTCGCATTATTGAATAGAAGTTTTTTTTTATGATTCGCAATTGTATTTTGAATGTCGCCAGCACTGCGCATTGACCCGTAAACCTCCACACACACACACACACACACACATATATATATATATATATATATATATATATATATATATATATATATATATATACGCTTAAAATTACCATGTACTTTCTCCACTTATCCATGAAGCCGTACAGACAAGGCTTCTATGAAATTTTTAAGCGTTAAACCTATTTAGTTTCGTGATGTGTTATCTTAATTCTTATAATATGTATCATTATTTATTATTGTCTATTACTATTACAAATTGATATACCTATAAAATTGAATTTGTGTCTCGCTCTGACATTTATATTAATAGCCTACACTTTCTATTGATATGTGTTTATTTACTCAGGAGAGTAAATCTATATTTTTTTCATAGGCACTTTTCTTGATAACACATACAGTATACTTCATTCCTCTTCGAATTAATCTCCTTTGACTGTAATCCACTTGTTGTACTGTTTCAACAAGTAATTGAAAACCTCATACTAGTCCTCGTGAAAGCATGTCAACCACCTTCGTCACTATCTCTTTCATCTCCGCAATTGCCCCATAATCAAATATTTCAATTTTTCTTGAGCTTTACGAATAACAAAAACCACAGTGTGCAATGTCTACTAGAGGTAGTTTTATGAACTGTCTTGGTACAACAGTCTGTTACGAGGATGGAGTTATGAACAGATCCGTTGGGACGAACCTCGCGTAAATCTTCTGCATCTTAAGTTCTTCGCGAATAACTCTGTGTATATTTCTACACTGGCATAACACTTTGCGCTTATTGTCTCTATAAAAACAGGAAGATCTTTATCCATGTAATTTTTATTTGACTATTAACTTTTTTTTTACACAGTGATCACCACTTATCAACCCGGAAGCCACTCAGGGCTAAGAGTTATTGCAAGTGCAATACGTTAGTGTGGAGATTTGAAGAAGTGTTTACTTAAGAGGGCGGTTCATTAGGAATTTGTTAACGTTGGACTTGAAGACATCCAAGTTGTAGTCCGGTGGGAAGTAGGCAGACGGAACAGAGTTCCACAGGCCTGCAGTTCTAAGAAAGAAGCTTTGTTCATGGAATCCGCGCTGAACTATAGTGTTCTAATTTTGTTACACGCCTCTCATTATCCCTCACACAAAACCTGCATTCACTGAATCTCTTATGCAATTTAAAAGCCGATTGCCCACTCACGCAAGATGGGCCAAAAGCTGTCTGAAGCAGTCCATATCTTTATCTGGGTGCTTTCCAAGTGGAATAATAAAGTATCCTCATACTGAATTTTCAAGTGTCGACGATAATTTTAAATGCCTGTACAAAAAAGTCTGGAAAGTTATTGAAGGCATCTCGAACAACCGATAATAATTTTGTGGCGGTTCGTGTATATTTCACCTGGGGAACCTGTTTATATTTGGGAGACGACGTTTATCTGTTGCGGCGTTTGTGGTTGAATAAATGACGAGAAAGACAGTAAAAATTAAATAAATATATATTTACAAAATACATAAAACTGGTAATTGAACAATCGCTTTAGTCATGGCAAAACTAGTTGGGAACGACCACCGCTTCGTACGTCTGTCTCCGACTCGTCAATCGCTTTTCATTCCCCGGAAGTGACGTCGTGGAAGGAAGTGATGTCATAGAATAGTTCATCATCCTTAGTTATAGGGTACGCCCCCAATATTATCAAAGCCCTAAAGCTACTTCTGGATAAGTGTTAATGAAAATAAGGCCATAGGGTAGAAATCGTTTATACTGTAAATCGATTAAAATGTCATGATTTATTAGGACAACTCAACAAGAATTGTTTTTCTGAAAAAAAAAACACCTTTTGTTACTTTTATTTGCGTTTAGATTAAGGCACATCTAGAAGGGATGAAATCGGATGTAGGGTTGTAGCTAGCCGAGTGTTTTGTGAAAGTTTGGCAGCAGGAACCATAGATTTGAGGTCAGTAAAAATAACGATAACGCAGCATCTCTTCTGTGGAAATGAGTTTGCTAGCAGAGGAAAAGTATCACCTACTAGATCTCGAAGCTTATTTTGAAATATATCAAAATAAATTCTCGGTGCAACGACCTGGTTATTAAAATTGCGATGAAGCTAAAATGTGTGAATTTAAATGAACATGAAAAGTAATACATTGTCATTAGTCATAGCAAATAATGTTAGTATTATTTGCGTGATTTGGACTGCTGTAAAGATTACAACTTTTATTTTTACACTATATTTTTGGCGCTCCTGAGATTATATAATGTTCTTTGCAACTATTTCTTTTCACAGGCTACTGGTCTTAGGCATTACCTGTCCACTACCTGTTACCGCGATAGTACCAAACTGCAAATATGTAAATGTAACATAAACTGGCAAACTTAAATTCCTAAGCAAACACTCCATGCAGACGTCACGTATCACGTTGCAATTTTAACTTTTAAAATTGAAACAACTAATAGACTATTGGAGCATGCGCGATTAAAAATAGTGCCTGACCCCTCCCTTCATAATGAACAACATTTCTACATGAAATAATTGACACCTTTTTCTAATTGTTCGATATTATATGTTTGACAGATCACTCTTTCTAACGTTTTCAGGTGTATGCCGTGTTGATTCGGATGATAAACGTTTTACTGGGCATACAAACACATAAACACCCGAGATTTATATACTCGGTACTCTGCACAATAACATCCATATAGATAAAATACACTGATATCATTCACTTGGAACTCTGTGTTATTTTTTATCAATTCGTGGTGGTCCCAGCCACGTTCGCACTATCCCATACTGTCTCAGCATTCTTGCAAACACACACAAAAAAACTTACGCGCACAACAATTGCCCACCTTTGCACAGAAGTCGTCAAGGTGTGATTGCAATATCCATTGACAGTTTCGACAGCTGCGGGCCAGTGCTTAATTAGAGAAATGTATATTACCCTGCTTGGCGGGTTATACGTGAATATTTCTAAAAGTAAAAAATCTTAAATAAACAATTTTACCCCAGTTTTGGCATCAATTCGCTATTGGGTTATTATGAGATGATGAACTGCCAAGAGAAGGAAAAATAATCTGATTATGTTGGTCCGTGCCTAGAACTACTGGGTAAAGAAGGAGACTACAACGATTCGCAATTGCGGCTTCGGATACAGGAAAAAAGGGATGAATAATTAATAGAACTATGCATTCATTTAAAATGTTGTATTCACTCCAGCATAAGTCAAGTCTGAGTTCCTAGTAATATATTAAAAATAACATCTCTCACTTTACTTTTTGAGCTGTTACACAGAACATTAGTAAGTATTGCAAATAGTGTTCAAATGGTTTAATTCGTTTCTTCGTTGGGGGCTATTTTTTAAAAAGAATTGCACGTTCTTTAGATTGTAATCCGTTCTTACTGTCTTACCGTATTGATTGCACTAATAGTTGTCCAAAATATGAACAGGTCTTCATGAAATAAATCGTGAACAAGCATTCTTTGGTCTCAAATATGCGTGCTAACATACACACACGTATATATATATACACATATATATATATATATATATATATATATTTATATACCATGACGGAATTTAGTCAAATTTTCATGATTAAATTTGGAAATCAATACACAGACATGATCTTTGTATATTTACTATTTTTGGTTCAAATTTGTTATCCGCAAAGTATAATATATAATTATATATATATATATATATATATATATATATATATATAATTATATATATATATGTATATATATATTGGTAAAAGAATACCATGTGTTCATTTGAGGATAAATATAATAATAGGAAAATAAAAATAATAATAGATAAAACTATTCATGATTATGTATTGATTCTCATTTATAGCAATATGCATATATATATATATATATATATATATATATATATATATATATATATATACAGACATGGCTGAACAGAATAGACATTGGATTTTTTTTCCAAGATTAATCTATTTTTATGTATATATACTTAAAGGAATAGTACTAAATATCTTAGAATATCTTAATAAAATTGCATTTAAAAACATTGACGTATGTCAACAACCCATGGAGCAGCAGATCTATGAGAATTTGGAGAGAACAAATCGTATGTCAATGCAAAATAGCAGGAAACATTTCAATGCCCCTCTTTACAGTTAATAAACTGATTGTGGAATTCACTAGAGAGTGCCAAGGGTGCAAAAATCTTATCCAGGTCACTCAGGTCAATTTTGAGAATCTTGGATTTTGTGAAATGAAATTGTGAAGAGGATCCTCTAACATTGATAGAGTTGCGAGAGGGAAACATCTTCTCTGTCCTCTGAATATCAAGTGCAGAAATGGTTGTGACTGTAAGATCATGGAGAGAACTATACCCTTTGGTCCGACCTTTTTTTCTCTAATGAGTCACGATTAGCCTTATATTCCAGGTCCTGGATATGACCTTAAACTATATCCAGTGGTGAGGCCCCAGCTTGCGGGCTTTAGGGAGTGTGGAGCCACCCTTTAATTGCCATTGCTCCCAGGTCCACTCTGACCCGGAGTTGTACTACCTGTTAGGGTCCCAACTATGGGTTAAATAGAAACTGACTTGAAAACAACAAATATATCCCATTAAAAAAATTGCTTCCGAATCATTGGATTTGGCATTAAATAACCCGAAAAGGGTTGATATGCCGTAAAACAAAAATAACCAACCAACCAACCAACTTATATTCCAACTTTGGACACTTATGGGTATATAGGCTCCCTCAGCTAGAGTTTTGCTTGAAAAGACTGTAACCCACATTGAAATATGTGTTTCCTGATTATTGTATAAGGTGCAATATGAATGATCGTCGATCAGAGCTGGTGAATACGAAGGGAACATCAATGTTGGTAAATATAGTTAACTATTATATGAAGGACTCCAATCTTCTCAGGTGATAAAATGAACCATATAAACTCTATTTATGGAAGACACAAAATCCTTGCCACTCGTCTAGGGCTACACAACATTATTGGAGCCAAAATGGGATTAATAAATTTAAATGTGCAAGTCAGTCCCCTGATATGAATCCAACTGACAACCTTTAGATCATATTAGACGGGACCTTCATAAGGATAAAAAGAAAGCACTCTTCTAAGGCTGAACTGCTTGCATTATTGCGTCAATTATGGCAGGAAATTACTTAACTTGATGTTTGCTAACTGATTAATGATATGCCATAAATGGTAGTAGCATTAAAAACAGAAAAGGGAATGCACACCCATTTTTACTTGTTCCATTTTTGACCATTTATGCGTTTTATTCTGTTCTGTAAATTATATCTTTATTGAAATAAACTATTTCTATGGGTGACTATTTATTTCGGTCATATCCGTGTATATAAATTGAAAGACTCGACAATACAAACTATATACTACTTAATATAAATTTAATAGTAAATTCAGTATACAGGTTACATCAATAATAAAAGCCACAATAGATCTTTATATCAAGATTTCTTATGTTTTATTTTAATTTTTTAAAATCATATTTTTAATAATTTATTATTAATTATATTTATTATTGTTGCTCTTACTACATTTACTCTTATATATTTATTAATATTACTATTATTAATATCGTAGTTTAATTTTTGTACTTTTATATTATACGTATTTTTCTTATAATGTTAATCACGTTTTTTTGTTGTTTTTTTTTTTTGCTCTGACCGCTACACACCGGCTTCCGTTGCTTAATTTAGGACACTCCTCCTGCTCCGCAATCTTCCTACCGCAATATTCCTTTATTTTATAAAATAATTTCACCATTATTACTTCTTACCAACTCTCTTATTTGAAAATTTAAGTGTTTATCTCCTAATTGTGGCACACATTGAATAAATATGGCCTAGTGTGTTATAGCAAACACCACAGCCTCACTTTATTCCCCTTATATCCAATATTTGATAACCCCAGTTTTACATACCTCTTCAATCGCTATAACTCCCCAGCACATCCTCCTCCTACATGTATACCATTTACCCTCTCTCCTAGATACTATGATAATTCTTTCCTTAGTGCCGTTCGATAGGCGCCGCGATACTTATTTGCAACTTCCCAATCCCTCTTCTCTTCTGAGAAGAAGTAATAGGCCCCGAAATACCAAGCTATAAAAATTGTTTTTAATTCCTGATCTCTGTTGATGAAATTTTATTAAATATCAACTTTCTATTGGCGAGTTTTTTTCCTTTTGTGTCCAAGCTCCACCGTACATGTACGGTTTTTATTATCCCAATTAGTCTCGATCCAAAGCGTTTTCTAATACTTCGTGGTTCTTGCCATATATGTTTTCATACATTACTATGTAAACTTATTGATTTTGTATTAAACTGGTTCAATTATATTTATATATGTATATACATATATATACATATATATATATATATATATATATATATATATATATATGTATATATATATATATATGGCCCCTTACATCAATTTCAACATATGCGGTTCATCCACAATAACTAAGTTGCTCGGAAATCCACACAAACGCTTTTATTATAGTGGCGGAGTCTTTATGTCGAACCAACTATATTTTTTTTTATATCTGCTAACATTCATCGGTGCAAATGACTGCCACAGGAAAGAATATATCGTAAACCGTAGTTTTTAACATCAGAGTGTTTTTCTAGATTGATATCTTAATGAAGACTGGGGGTGCATCTCCCCCGTGAATTAATGCGCCCCCAGATACCAACTTGGAAATTTCTACGATTCGGCGCGGTTCATACAGAGCCTAACCTTCCCAAATTGTCGATAATCTAGTACTAGCCTGGCTTAAGGTTGCTTAACTTCGGTGATTATATATATATATATATATATATATATATATATATATATATATATATACGTGTGTGTGTGTGTGTACATATGTTGGGGGTCTATTAGTGTGCCTTTGTGTGCTTATAAATACAATATTGAACACAACTTGTTTTTATTATAGAATGCATCATTGTTATTACTCATTTGGCATATGAAGTTATACAAGATGTATTTTAAGGCTATTATTGACTAACATATGAATCGATTCTTTGAGATATCGAACTTATTCATTCTATGAATATGTCATTGTTTGTAAAACTATCAATATAAATTCGACATTCGAATAACCCAATATTACAATAATTATTAACTTACAACGCGAAACGGGCCGATTACATAGAACCACTCCAAGAATATCCTTAAGTTTTTTTTACCAACCGAGTTACCGAATCGGTATTAGCGACTTATTTAACGTCCTACAGTAAGTCTCCTGATATGCATTTTAATCAGACCAAATAATTCGAAAATACAAAGCCACGTGTTTGGAGAAATGAAATCCCTACTCTAAATAAACAGCCGCCATTTGCAATTGCTGAGGCCTGCGGGTAAGAGGAAACCATCTTAAATGAGATTGCCTTTTAACAGACGGTTCACTATTCATTCTATATTCAAAAGCGGCCATTTTCTTACGTTTCCTTTAGCGATTTATTTCTAGTTTAATTTGGGAGGAATGGAGGATAGTTTAAAGAAAGAGATCTAGTGCCGTGTCACGTTTTCCGGAATCCTGTGATTTGTTCTTTGCTTTTGTTTTCGTACTTTTGTCTCCATGATCTACCATAGCTTATTGACTCTGAGTGGATCTATTAAAAATAAAGGCGTGTCCACGAAAAAACCTGCTCAGATGGTGCCATCCCCTCGAGTTAAGAACCGACACTTCATGCCTTATTTATAAACCGTTGAAATTCGTTTTATCACAAAGTGTTTTTCAATTCGTCTATTTATAAATTAAATGAGACATACATAATAAAAAAATAGATAATGACGATCCTGCCGGTTATGTTCAGAACCTCGCAAACCCATAGATTTAGAGAATGCTTACACTTTTACGAGGTCATTACCAGATTTAACATGTTGTATAATATAGTCATATGAAACTTACTTAAACGAAAGAGAGTCGACGAAGTGAAATGATTTATATACGATAAAAATATTTTTGTCTTGTAGTAAATTGGATGGCGTCAGAATAGATGACGTTCTCCTTAAAATGAGTTTACCTTTCTAAAAAAAAAGTGTAGACGGATGAAGATTCGCAAATATGGACAATGCTTTATATATATATATAAATATATATATATATATATATATATAAATATATATATATATATATAAATATATATATATATATATAAATATATATATATATATATATATATATATATATATATATATATATATATATAGAGAGAGAGAGAGAGAGAGAGAGAGAGAGAGAAATAAAAATGACAATACGTTTACCAAGGTAATACAAATGGTAAACTTAAAATATATTATAAATATTAAAGAGTTAATCTTTACAAGTAAAGTAATCTCAACCTGATGTAAAAGCTCAATAAAACCGAGAAGGAAATGGAGCTTATAATATGAACAAATGATTAATAAAACATATTAAGAAAAATCTTTAAAAAGAGTTAAAAACTTTTTTTTTTTAATTTAAAAAAGAAGCACAATATAAGTGGATAGTCCTTAATCCGCGGAATTTCGAAGAAATACTCTCCTTCTCATGAGAGGGCAGGAATTAGCAAAATGAGGGATCGGATTTTGCATGACCTTACTTGGTAAGAAAAAGGGTGAGGTAAGGGGAATAAGAGGTAAAAGAAAACTGATAAAAAGATTTCAAATGAATGGATAGTCCGGTGAAGGGTAAAGATCCAAGAATGGTAAAATCCAAACACGGTCGAATTAAAAACTTCCAATCCAACAGGTAAGTTTATTTTCAAGATGGTTTTTAATATGTTTTATTAATCATTTGTTCATATATATATATATATATATATATATATATATATATATATATATAGTCATCCACATACAGTACTGTTTCGCTGTTTCACGGCTCATCAGTGCGGCTATATATATACATATATATATATATATATATATATATTGCGTGCGTGTGCGCGTGTTTGTGTGTGTATGTGTGTGTGCGCGTATATGTTTCGTTCATTGATTAGGTGGGTGTTTAAGATAAACGAAAATAGCTAAAAATATGCAAGATACAGTGGCCGATGCCTTGAGATATAAGGTCTTCTTTTCATTTATTAAATTTAAGTCTGTGAGTGTATTTTATTGTTTGACCATACACACACAAAGATATATATATATATATATACATATATATATATATATATATATATATATATACATATATATATACATACATATATACATGTATCTAAATATATATATATACACACACACATATATATATATATATATATATATATATATATATATATATATATATATATAGGAGGAGAGAGAGAGGGGGGAGAGAGAAAAGAGAGGAGGGAAAGGGAGGAAAGACAGTACTATAAAAGGCACATACTGTTACAATATCACACGTTTGTAAATTGGTAGGATTCTACAGTGTTTCATTATTTCGAATTTTTCTCCCAAAAGAGAGTTATATATATATATATATATATATATATATATATATATATATATATATATATATATATATATATGTATATATATATATATATATATATATATATATATATATTACATAATATTTATATATATTTCATTTAAGAAACGATTAATGAGAGTTCATTAAATTAGTGCAGATTTGGTATCACTTATTATAGGGACAATTTATTATCGATAATTTTAATGTACTAAGTATGTGTACCAATGATTTAAAATGTGAAAAAGAAAATAAATATGACTTTATTTTTGCCTGCTAAAATTAAAGCAAAAAAAAACACATATATCGTCCCAGCCTTGTCTGTTAACGTATAACATAAATTTATGCGTATTCAAAAGCTGCAGAAAATGTTAACTTCTAACTGTTTATGAGCGCATGCGGAGAAGGAAATGTTCATAGTAAACTCATGCCAGCCAAATCTGCCTGTTTTTTTTTCCTGTATTTTTTAAACGTGGCAACCTTTACGGGCGTCAAACCAAACCAAATGTACAACAGAAGTTAACATATATTTCATATCATTTTTCGTGCCTAAAGACCTCAAATTCTTATGAAGTTTGTGAGGGATATTACGTACATACAGACAAGCTAATATATATATATATATATATATATATATATATATATATATATATATGTACTTGTATATATGTATATGCATATGTATGTATATATGTATATATATGCATATTTATATGTATATATATGTATATATATGTATATATATGTATATGTATATATATATATATGTATAAATATATAGGTGTATGCATATATATATGTATATATGTGTATAGATATATATGAACATACATATATATGTATCATATATATCTATATATGTATGTATTTGTGTCTGTGTACGTGAGCATTCAGCTTATATTATTTTTAACACGTTGTCACTGATCCGTTGCCATTAATTAAAAGCCGAAGAGCACCAGCTTATTTCTAACTGTAGCTGAAATCGCCCTTCTTTGAAAAAAAAAACAGTTTTACTCCGAAAATGTATAGTCGTTTTGTTTTCTATGTTGTTTGGTTGTTTTAATCAGAAATATTCGCAAAGTATAAAACAAGGGGATATCGTTGGAAGAAGTAATGGCAAAAGAGTTCGCCCTTTATAGATTAACCAAAGCATATCGCGGCAATGATAAATAATTTGTCGACGGGCAACTATACTTTTCTTTAAACGTACAAAAGTTAGTTTTTTACTTATTTATTATTTATGTAAAATGTTAAATGGCAAAGTATTATTTTTGTTCACTATAAGTTTTAATCTCTTTTTTGTCCTGATTTTTCTCTCGTTCTTCTCCCTGATTTGTGTCGTTGAGATGAAGAATTGTTAACTGGCGTTTATATCTCATGGTTTATAATGAAATAATCCAATCATTTTATATTTTTCATTGTTATGTTTTACTGCTATGCACTTGAAATTAAGCAGATTGTACTTGAAACGGAAGCGTACCAGACAATTCCTCGTCAGACTTATACCAGCATTATATGTGGGGAGTTGTGTCGGCTAAACTTGTTCACATTACATTTAAAACAATTTTTATGATGCAGCCAGGAAAATAGTACAACTCTCTAATGCTAGGAATCCAAATTCAAATGTGATTTTAGTAGAAAGTTCTCGAGTATTAAAGACCTTTTAAAGTAAAGAGACGTGATTTTTTTTATTCTCGTTTAATTTGAGAAGGCATATGTTATGTTTTTTTTGCAGAAGTAAAACATAATTTCTCTTAACATTGCCACTGACCCTTATAACCGACAAACCCAAACAAATGATTATACCGATAGGAAAAGGGCAAAGAGTATTTGTCCCCATGAATATGGATAAATGATTGTTTTTATGGCTGAAAACCATTGTGTTTAAGTAACAACATTTTCTCCAGCTAAGCTTAATCATTGGGCAATGTCGGCATACGTGTAGGCTACCAACAAATATTATACAGTGAATGAATTAGAATAAAGGAAACAAGGCAGGATTATACGCATAATTCAGTTAGATATGGCTGGCATTTTCAGTTAATGTCAGATCATTACTATTTTAAATAGTTTATAGAATTCCTCACTGAATATTTAATATATTAAGAAACCTTATAACACCCAGATTAAGTAAACTAATAGATGCGGATACACTTATATACTGCCCTTTCATTCACCCGCGTCAGATTTGAGTTAATTTGAATCGATTTTCCATCGTATAGAATGAGTGATTCTTTTCGTAAATCATCAGTCACTTTAATCGATTTAATAATTTCGCACATTAATTCCGACATACATGACTCTAACAAAACAGATATGCACAGATGAAGTGGAACTGACGTTTACCCGCTAACTACTTTCCAAATACTGTCACCATTATACACGATTAATTACAGTGTATTATTTTAAGCAGTAATAGTAGTAAAATTAGTAGTATAAGAGCAGTATTATTAGTCTCTTGTATCAATTTCTTGTATTAGCATATTCTTGCAAATGTATTAGTAATAGTATAATTCTGCATAGTAAAACACTTATTTTAGCATTACTACAAACCTTAAATTCAGATGCTCCACAAATGTTTATTAGAAAGAAAAAAGAATAACTATCACAAACTTGTCTTATATATATGGTTAAATGAGTTGTGTTTGTTATTACAAAAACCTGCTTTTTTAAATGAAATTTCTTGATTTTTTCAAAATTAAAATGCAAAATCTGGTATCTGGTAGCATTGTAACAAATATTGGAGAAATGTTTAATAAGAAGAAGAGGAATCTACACATAGTTCACTAAGATGGTAAACTTATTCAGTGGATGAGTAATTATAGTTAATGTAAGCAATTGAAAGAAAATTACTTAATGAAAAAAGCAAGTATTATATATTTTATGGTTAAATATATACAGGGTGGCCCCCAAAACGGGCCCCAACTCTAATTAGGCTCCGTTTCTTAGTGTTTTGTCCTAATGAAGTGTAACTTTGGTCATAACTAGTTTATTATATCCAAAACATCATATCCAAACACTAGGGTCTTTGGCCTTATTTCTCCGTTCTACAGCATATGTTCTAGATGGCCTCCATTTATCTCCGTGCATTTCTTGAGGCGCAGCACGAAGTTGTCCATGACGTTCTTACAGACCGAATTGGTAATGACTCTCATCTCCTCCCTGATGGCTTCCTTGAGTTCCGTGATGTTTCTGGGTTCCCTGCGTAGACTCTGTCCTAAGGATAGCCCCAACGAAAAATATCTGGGATCTTAGATCCTGGTTATGGGGTGCCCACTGAAAATACGTCTTGAGATGATCACTCGGCCTCCGAAGTTCTCTTTCAGCCAATCTCTGGACAGGTTTGAGGTGTTAAAACTTGCTCCGTCCTGCTGGAACCAGAACCTGCTCATGAGCGACGGGTAGATGGTCTGGAGTTCACTCTTGAAGGTTTTGAGGACCTCCATATACAGCTCCTTGGTGACGGTCACTGCTGCGTCAGATTCTTCGATGAAGATTGGTCCGATGATGCCTCTGGCCAAGATGGCAGCCCACACCGTGCACATAGGAGAGTGCAGGGGAAGTGGGCTTCATCTCAGGTCCAAATGAGGTTAAAGAAACTTGGTTGACTGAAATAACCCTCCTCTGCTTCCTGTCTGAGGCTGTAAGGGTCGGTAGCGTCTTTATTCTGTATGGTTAAGCCCTGATATCGTTCAACAACACTCTCTTGCAAGTCTCACGGGACATACCGAGGGACTGACTTCGCTTACACACAGAGCGTTTCGGACTCTGCTGGAGATACTTTCTCACTCTTTCGACCAGCTCGGCTGTTCGCTTCTTGGTACGTCCCGAGTGTCTTGGGCTGTTCTCTCTGACATGCAGAAGTTCAAGTGCAACGTGAACCGACATCTTGCTGCCCAAATCCCTACATAGTGCCCCAGTAGTTGCTGACCCTGATAGTAGCCCCCTACACCTGAGTGGCAATGTGTCTTGTTTGGGGTGAAAATGTAATAAATAAATAAAAAATAAAATTGGTCAATAAATAATGGAGATATCTCATAAAGTGTTCACGGGCCCGTTTTTTTGGGGTCACCCTCTGTTAGAAGAAATCCGATAGAATCAAACGTTGGTTGACTCAGATTTAGTTCAATAATAGATATAAGTTATACATTTATTTATTTCCTTTCTGTCCCTCTCGTCCGATTTAGTGTTTACTTTAGTAGATTCCTCGCCTTTTAGAATTAATTTCACCCCTACCAATACTCTTTAAATTTTCTTCTTTTTCTACACTGTCTCCCTGTCCTCAGCCTGGTAATCGTGCCCTCTTGCCCCTACCCTAAAAACTTTTGACAGAAGATAGCACTTTATTCCTCCGACTTTACTCTTCGGTCGCCATTAAAGATCTTTAAACCCGGGAGATTAGCAGACGGTCAGCGGTCCCATCATTCAATTAACCCTAGTGCTTTTCAGAAGCTAAACGTCCACAAATTAAAGTACATTGGCTTGAGAAATAAAATAAAAAAAGAATACGATAACATAAAATCTTTCCTGATTCTTGGCTGATTTGGACTGAAGGCGGGTATCACTTTATGTATCGCGTCTCGCAAACATACGCATTTCTATTTTAAGTTAAAGTTATGTAGCGACAGGAAATTCTACTTGGTAGGGATTTAATGATAGTTAAGCTATAATACAATTAAACACATGAGCTTTTTGGCCTAGCTATGCGTATGTATGGGTGTTCTCTGTGCCCGGTTAGACTATTAGACTTAGACGTTTAAGTGTAATAGAAATGTCCTATTCCTATCAAACGCATAGCTAGAAGTCATTCATTTAAACTATAAAAAAGAGTCGATCGTTTGGTTTACGATTGAAATTAGGCAAATAGATACTTTGCTTACTAGATCATATTTTTAAATAAAAAATACATCACAATATTTTTCGGTAGATAGATTTCTTTATGTCATTTTTTTTACTACTTTCTTCTCTAATCTTGAACTATCAACTAACTCCACCCCTGCCCCTATCGAGGAAACGTGCTATTATTGTGCCTGTTTTACAAGTATTTAAAAGGCAAGTGCTCTGAAAAACTACGGACATAAGTGACTCTTAGACGACAATAGACCCGAAAAACTCGATCAGCAGAAAAGTTCACCTCTACACTGTAGGGATCCCTGGATTCCGTAAAGTCTTCCGCTCGAATAGATTTGTCCCTCGAACTGTTGCCCTGTGGAATTCTCTTTCGTGGTCCTGTTTCCCTGAATGTACTGACATGCAGAATTTTAAGTATAAGTTGAACAGATATCGCATTGCCCAACTCCATCAACAGCATCCCTGCAAATCTGGAACTACATAGTATCCCTTTCACGAATAAATGGCCCTGTGCATTGTTTGGACTGATACGTCAAAAAGAAAATACCGGTTAAGTACTATTTCCTGTTTTGTCTGTGGCAAATAGGACTTCCAAGGTTGTGTAAGCAGTTGCACTTGTGTGCTCCCTAATGATAGGGGGAAATGTTTTGTTTTTTTTGTTGTTAAAATACGACCGTAAAGAAATAAATGTATATAACTTCAACTTTGAGCAACTTGCTCGTTTTTACTACTGCCAAATAATAACCTTATCGTTTTGGTACGGCAAAATAAGTGAATTAACTGTAGCATTTTGAATACTGTTTCCTCTTGAATAATATCCACCACAAGATTTAAATCATAAAGCCTCTTACAAAAGTAAGATGACAAACATCTATGGTAAACGCAATATGCGATACATAGGTTTAAAAGAATACGTTTGTTTAATTTACGGGCGGCAATGATACTTGCTCGCTCGACCATGGCTGCCTAAAGGACTTTAAAAAAATTTTTTTTTTTTCTTATTCAGCATAAGAAGTAATGAATATTGAACCTTCAATCACAAGAGGTTTTTCACTAATACATGTTACTTACTTCTATTTATATGTTTTAAACCGAAAGCGTAAGAATACAAATGCGTTTGTTGAGAGTAAATACAGATTTCCTTGCAAAACTAAGATGCATTAAAATTAGTATTACCTAAGACATTTTGTAGTACATACATATATATATATATATATATATATATATATATATATATATATATATATATATATATATAAATATATATATATTTATATATATATATTTGTTTATTTTTACAGTTGTATATATAGTATTTATCTATCCATCTCTCTCTCTCTATATATATATATTTATACATTTGTGTGTATATATATATATATATATATTACCTATCTATCTATCTATTTTATATATATATATATATATATATATTTGTGTGTGTGTGTCTGTGTGTGTGTTCAACATGTCATTGGACTCTATGAATTGTTCGCTGCCACCATCTTAATTTGGCGTTTTATAATTTGCAATGCTTACTTAATTCTGTTGGCAATTTTTAGTCGCCCAGATAGTTATGGCTTAGCAAACATATTCAAATGCGACTTTTATGTAGGTTTTAATCTCTCGACTAATAGAAATACTGATTTTTGCGAAAACATTAACAAACTAATGCCTGGCATGTAAGACAACAAATACATATATAAATATATGCATATAATGTTACATACGTGCAAAGAAAAATATAACTATGATAATCTAAGATTAGTGCATCTATAAAAATAAAACGATGACAATAAAAGAATTATAAAACTTATCATGTTTACTAATGGTTTTGAATTATGTATGTTGCGTGCTGCATATGATGTTAGGCTCGCAAAATATACAAATTTTAAACATATCGGACTGCTTGTGAAAAGGAAGCATATTTTGATCCATGTTTGACGTGGTTGTTTGAATTATATGTATATTCTCCGCGCTGAAGAGTACCTTACCGATATATATATATATATATATATATATATATATATATATATATATATATATATATTTATATATTTATATATATATATATATATATATTGCATAATTGAAAATAGTATTGAACCATTTTCAATTTTTTAATTTTTAGTTTTTCTTAACTGATGAGATCAATTATGATCGAAACGGTCTGCACACCGTAGCAAAATATGACTGCATTTTCATAAATAATAATAATAATAATAATAATAATAATAATAATAATAATAATAATAATAAATATATATATATATATATATATATATTCATGTGTGTGTGTGCTTGTGTGTGTGTGTGGAAACATCTCTATATTTGATAATAAATGTCTAAATTTCAAATTTTCACCGGTTTACGAAACGTTTAATGTGGGTGTTTTTCTTTCCAAGGTTGGGTCAAAGATGGCTTCGTGGCCGGGTTCGAATTTCCAGATTGGCTTTAATCGGAACCCCCTGTACTTATTATTCAGGAAACGATGAAACACTAGTGTCTGTAGGAAGGTAAAAAGTATTATAGTTATAATTCTGTCAACTCAATGAATACTTAAGCGCGCATGCGTAGAACATGACGTCATAATCATTAGATCACTCTGGATAGACGTCTCGACATTTGATAATATATGTTAAGCATTCAACTTTGTTTCTCGCTCGCCATGTGGTTTACTGTTTGTTAATGGAGTCAGAAATGGCTTCTTGGCTAGGTCTGAATCTCACGACTCGCTGTAATCGTAACGCCCCCGACTGATGATTCCCAAAAGGATGAAACACTGGTGTCTGTAAATATTTAAATGTTATTATCGTAATAATTATCTCTAATATTATATAAAAGTTACTTTGTGTCTGTGTAAGTTCCTTCCTCATAAGTTCTGAAATAATAATATTCTTTATTTCTTATAGATAAACATACATTTTTATAAGGGAATATTTTATGTTGCAGTGGAAAATGATATAATAAAACTTAAAGAAATACTTTATTTGTAAGAACAAAAAGAATTGCTGGCATCTGGAAATATAGCTCAGTGGTCGAAAATTATACTACAGATCGAATGCTCCTATGTTATAGCGCGCGTTTACTTCAGCATTTATCTTTTTCATGCTTATAAATTCGATTGACAATAATAGAAGTGGTACCATTTAAAATAGCCGCAAGCCATTTTTTGTTTGCATTTTTGAAACTAAATATTAATCAGAAGTGAGTTTTCGGGGCATCAATCGTGAATCTGAAATATCAGCTGACGTGATTTTGCACACAAATAAAGACAGAATCTGATGAATTACATTATTATTATTATTATTATTATTATTATTATTATTATTATTATTATTATTATTATTATTATTATGCATTTTATTTTATTTTTGTTTGTTTTGCGAACTTTATCGGCCATCTTTATATATAATATTAAATATAGGATTGATAATAATAAGACTTTCGCAGTCTGCCTGAATTAAAATTGAACGATGCTAAATGTAAAAATCGAAAAAACAAAACAAAAAAGAAAACAGAAAAAAAACGTGAAAATTGTTTAAATAAGCCTTTTTCGATATTAAAATTTAAAAAATCGGTGGATACACGGGTGTTTTTGGGTGTGTGTGGTCAGTTGGGGGTGGGGGTGTTAATGAAAACCTATGAATAAGCGAAGTAAATAAAACAAACAGTAAAACGAACGTTACTCGAAAATGGCTTAAATAATACTGGTTCAATATTTAAATTTTAAGAATCGAAAAAAAAGACATCTCAAACCACGATTCGAACCCAAAACGTTTAGATAATGAACCAAGGGTTTAACAAACTGAGCGAACACGACGTACATGAAATTCATTCAGTTCTTCAACTATTAAATTAAATCAGGTCATGATGTAATCTGACGCATGCGTAGACCCGATCTCGTCATGAGAAGTCTGTTTTTTTTTTGCCCCTCCTGTAGAAAATTGTTGATTAAAGGGTGAAAAAATAACGTTTTTGGACAATTTTTCGATAATTTTTGGCGAAGGATTGAGTTCAATATGATACCGAGTTTGTGAATTTTTGTTCTGACTGTCGAAAGTTTTTAGAGGACACACAAACACACATACATGCATACATACAAACATACATACACACATTTTCGCTTTTATATATATAGATGTCATATGTATTCTATCGTTCTCGCTTCAATCATTCGCTTCCTATCGCGCGTCTCTTTGTGTTTATTTAAATATATAATGTTGCTACGGAATATTGCAATAGGAATAATAGACCGAGAAAAAAAATATGTGCAACTAGAGTACTACAAAGCCAAACTATATTTTCAAGTTTAAAACCTTTGAAAAGTTGCTGATATTTCACACATTACATATTATTCAATGAATAACCCATCAGGTCAGATGTTTTTGTTTTTTTTTGGGGGGGGGTTCAGTATAAAATAAAGTGTTGTAAATCAAAATAGTAATATTTCTGACTTATTTTTTAAAATTCATTTTATTTTAATTTTATGCTGGGGATGGGGTGTCCTGCCGGATGCCAAACAATCGCCCGTTATCTGATATATTTCAAATCTAGAGATCTTTTATAGATATTAACAGCCTTTTTAAGAACAATTTTTTTTCGCTTACACTTATTTCACAGAGTATATTTTACATGAAATATTTTAAATTCTTTTAATTTTCATGAGGTGAGATGCTCATAGAATTACTGCAACGATGGAGATTTTCATAAAATTCCTGGTGATTTTCTATATTTTATTAATGTTAAAGAGCGCGTATGTGCGCGTTGTAAAATATTAGCATCAGCGAAGGATTGCCAAAATATAGAGAAATTAGCAGCAGAAGTAGTCAGAAAAATACATATATAAATAAGGAAGAGTGCGCGAGAAGAAAGGAAAATTCAGAAAAATATAACACGAGGTCGCTGACAGAAAAACGTCGACGTCGAAGGTGATGGGCGTTTAAAGCAAAAGCGAATAATATCTGGTGGCAGCCAACGCAAGGTAAGATGGAAAGTGTACACTAGGGGAGATGGACGGTAGTGAGAGACTTTTATTGGTGTCGAATGTGACGCTAATAAATACGGTTTGTAAAAAAATGAAAATGCTGAATCGGATATTATGTATTTATTTTTTATATTTATTTTTGTTTTCTTGTCCACTTGTGACCTAATGGCTACCTTACATTTAGACGTCGCTCTTTCGTCATCATTTCTGCCTCAACTCTGCTTCATTACGAATCATTGCGTACACCACCAAGTAATAATGTTTATTTTTCCATTTATTTTCTCTATAAATAGGAATAGTTGTCGCTAATACCTTGCGTGTATTTATATATCGTGTTTACGTAGTATGCAACTTCATATTTAACTTCACCAATTTCCAACTGTTCCTATACCTTTTCACCAATTTCCAACTGTTCCTATAACTTTTCACCAATTTCCAACTGTTCCTATAACTTTTCACCAGTTTCCAACTGTTCCATTACAGTTGATGGCAAAAACTTAAGTATGTCAAATCGTTACTCCTTATTTAAAAATGGGTTGGTACACGTAAAGAATAAAATGCTTTAATGAAATAATGAAAGTAGATAGAATTTACAGTAGAGGATTTAACATTTCGGATGAAAGAATTAAGAAAAGACAGATTCAAAGAATTAAAGAAAGAAAAAATAAAACTATATTTTTATCAATCTTTAGAAGTAAAAAAAAAAACGCTTTCAAAGCTACGATCAGAGAATAAGAAGCTGACCGTGCACGTATGTAAAAAAAATACTTTTATGATATGTACTATCATGCATCGATGTCCAAAGTATATGTGCGCGCCAATGTTTACCGTTAATTTTGTTACGAATATGTATGTGTGTGCGTGTTGTATAATTGAAGTAAGATGTCGGTGAATAAAATATTTGGAATTGGAAAAGTAGAAAATAAACAGATACACCGCTTTAGACACAAAAAATATCTTTCTAATTAATTTCGGATTTAAATATCTCTCCCCAGAGAAAAAGACTTCCTAAATTTTTTTGGCCATTCTTTTTCGCGAGTAAAAGCAAATGTGCATTCTCATTGTATGTTAGGGACGTGATTTAGGCTGGTATTTACACGTAGAATCCTTTAGTGTCTTATTTATCATAAATCTAAAGTTGAAAATCCGTTCATTCTCCCCAAATAATATATATATATATATGTGTGTGTGGGGGGGTGTTTTCTACACATACACGTTTTTATTTATGTATGCGTAATTATTACATGCATTAAACTGTGTCGTAGCATTTATATTCAATGGCATTGATCCAACAATTAAATTAAAATATAAATCATCATATAGGACATCCTGTAAGTGCATATTAGATTTCTTTTGCGTATGAATCGATGCCCGTATTAAGCAATGTGCGCATGGACCTCTTCAGACGTGTGCCCGACTATAAAAAAGTAGCGTTTGTTTGCAAACGCGTACGTGCGTACATCTGCAATATTTACAAGAACATCGGTTTCTCAGCAAAATTCCTTTAATAATTGCTGACAAACTTGGCTCATTGTGGCTTACATTCTTCTACGCCTGATCTTACTATGTTTATTATTCGTTCATTAATTTACCAATTCCATTGCAGCGACGTCCGTCCTTTATATCCAATTAGTGCTATTGATGGATAAAAAATGCTATCCTTTTTATTCAGGATTTCTTTTATTATTGGGATGTATTAATTCATTTTTTATGCATAATGGATATATTTTTGTAAACCCGTTTTACTTACTATGCGGCGTGTTCATTGTGGACGTTTATGAGCACGAACGTCCGGGAATACTGATAAGAAATAAAAAAAAAATTATTAGTTCAGTTGACTCGGTAAGTTCTTTTCAGTAATCGACTGTTGTCTGCACTTTTCAAAGAAAGACTGTGAAATCCTTGTGTGTTATTTGCTCTATCATACTAGTTGAATGACCCAACTACACAAGAATTTACAGTTAACGACTGCAAAACGTGATAAAACCTATCATAAGTCGCATTTTCCGCTTGATGCCGATTGCGAACCCACATGACTTATTTTTCGACATTCCTACCGATCTAGAATTTGGTTCATAGACGCAAAACAGTGTGGAGATGTTCAATCAAAAACATTTTCTCTCCACATTCTCCTTGTATTCCCTCTACCTCTTAAGCTTTCTAACATGCCCTCGAAAATAACTTTGACATGCCAGTGGTTGATCGTTTTACATGGCAAAAGCGTTTTAGAGTTTTATTTTTGATTTTATCAAATAGAAGGAGTAGGGAAGTAGCTTGAAGAAATGCTGATATTTTGTTTTACTTTTTTGGTTTTAGATCAATCGATGCCACGTAATGAAACGCATTACGCAATTTTGAAACACCTCAATACGCCCAAGTTATATAATCCATATAAAACTACTGGGCGGACATAAATTTAATAGCATTTGACTTTAACAGTTGTTAGCATCCTTTCTGATTTTAGAATGGTGCTGTCTTTTGGGAAGCTGCTCCACCCAGGCCGATTCTGTTGCAATGTTGTCTCGTGATTACAGAACAAAGTCAGTTTATGCCTTAAATAAATGAGTTGGGCTGCCTATGATAAAACAAATTTCTTGGAACTGAGATAAAATAACAAAATTGCGAATGTTCCAAATCTAACACTATTTTTAAAGCAAACTATCATACACGCATCACACGGTTTGGGTGTATGGGAGAATATCTAAACGCTAAACTATTTGAAGTGGTATCTTCTACATTTCTCGCATTTTCTTACAAGTATCAAGGAATTAATGATAGATTCAATGAAAACGTAGTGATAAGTAGTGGTGTAACTTGGGTGGCATCTGAGAATTTCAAGAGCCGATTCGGCAAGAACGTGTTTAGTTTCTACATGTTTAGTTTCTATATGTTTAGTTGATGACATACTAATTTATTATTGTACCACTTTAAAATCTTTGTATGAATTTTTCCATTCTTTTCACACTTACATCTTAGCCTCAACATATACTGTAAATTTTTTTCTGTTGTATATTTATTTTAATCGAGTAAAGGCGTGATAACATTAATTTATTCCTAGGAAGACAGATTTCTATAACATCTAACTTTTTTTTTCGGACTATTATTCTCATCTTTATTAGTTGTTTTTTTTTTTTATCTTTTATTGGTTTTGTTTATTCACAACGTTTCGGCCAACTATTCCTTTGGCCTTCGTCAGGTTGTAACCGCGACGGATAGTTACCACCTGACGAAGGCCAGAGAAATAGTTGGCCGAAACGTTGTGAATAAACAAAACCAATAAAAGATAAAAAAAACAACAACTAATAAAGATGAGAATAATAGTCCGAAATAAAAAAATAAATAAATTAATATATAATGCTCATCTCAAAAATGAATTCCAATTAAGGAATAATATATATATATATATATATATATATATATATATATATATATATATATATATATATATATATATATATATATATATAAACTTTTTGTTTTAAATGTCCTCTCAAAATTTACTAAGTATTAACCCTCAAGTAAAGATAGATTGCATCTTTTTGATCTACTCGGTTTATACTTTCTAGTTTAACCTACTATGGACCATATGAATTCATAGTTTCTTTCATACTTTCCTAACACAGGCGTATTTTTTTCTTATTTTTTAATAATAATGTTTGTTGTATCCTTATTAAATGATCTAATGTTAAATGATGAAACATAGTTTTAGTAGCTGTCTTAAAACTCATTCTTCCTAGATATATCTTTTTACTATAATCTCCCTTAACTTCACATTTTATACAATTTCAGAAATTAAGCAATAGACATTTGTTAGATATGCTAGAGTTACATCTTTTCTCCAAATTTAGTTCACCGGATTTAAAACTATTATTATTAACTCTTTTGCTTTTTCCCCATTATCAGAGCCTGTTAGAGTATTACTTAGATTGACAGCGGTTGAGGATAAGCGTTTAACTGTTTCTGATTTTACTTCATATTTAAGATTCTATACAAGCGTCGCATTGATAGTCAGCAGCTCTCACCATCGGACCACGAATCAGTACCGTAAATAATTCTCATCGAGTATTTGTGTGTGTATATATATATATATATATATATATATATATATATATATATATATATATATATATATATATATATATATGTATATATATATAACACATATGTGCTCAGCAATAGTATTGAGCACTCTCTTCAAGTTTTTACTAATTACCAGTTTTATCATATATATATATATATATATATATTTGCGTGTGTGTGTGTGTGTGCATGTGTGTATGTGTATATCTATATATTTATATATATATATATGTGTGTGTGTGGGTGCATGTATATATATATTCATATATATATATATATGTATCTATGTGTGTGTGTGGGTGTGTGTGTGTGTGTGTATTGCTCAATGACTGTATTTAATTAATTTATTTTAGTTACACAAATTAGAGTGTGGAAATTTGTTCTTAATTGCTAAAAATAATATCAGTCAAGTAGCCTCCATTTTCCGCATCTCCAAGTCGAGCTCTTTCTAAGCTATTTTCCATGACATTGGGGGTATTAGGGAAATACTTTTCTCTCGTATGTTTTTCTTAAGTTCTTGGATGGTTCAATGGTTCTATGCAAGCACTTTGTTTATAAGAAACCCTTATAGCCCAAAGTCTGGTACTGTTAAATCAGGTGAAATTTAAGCCATTCAAAATCGAAATTCTAGATTTCTCGATCAAAAACATCGCAGTTAACAACTAGACTTTTTCCTCTTGCTGTATGTTAAATTGATCCATCTTGTTCCCACAAATAGCCTGGATTGTTTACTTACTGAGGTCAAACAAAATTCATTAGCATACCTCTACATCTCTATATATCTAAGCAGTTACAATCACCGTATTTTCATTCGCATCTTCAAAGAAGGCCCGATAACATTTTCTGAGTTTATTTCACTCGTATTGTGCCTTTAACTAGGTACATCGGACTCGAATACATTAGAAGTTTATTGTTCATCCCCCAAATCTTGCATTCTAATTATTGACATACCCATTCAAAAAAGAAATGAGCCTTATTTACCATGATCAACTTTTGAATAAACACATTATCATTTTATTGCAGTTTCCTGACATCTCACAACGTAATTTAGTCGTTTCTGAAAATCTGGTGGTTGCAAAGATTGCACTAATTGCCCTTTGTAACGATATAAGTCCAAGTCTCTGTTAACGCCCTGTAGAGAACTAAGTGAGATAACAAGTTCTTAAGAAAGCACCTGAGTGGATGTGGTTAAGTTCTCCTTTATGCTTATCTTTACCAAAGTCTCCAAAGATTAAGTTTTATAATTATGGAAAAGAGAAATTAAAACATATAAATAGAAAAAAACGTTATTTCATAATTTAAATGTAGTAACTTATAGAACATTCTCTCTATTTCTCTCTCTGTCTATCTATATCTCTCTCTTTCTCTCTCTCTGTCTCTCTCTCTCTCTCTCTCTCTATATATATATATATATCTGGTCAGGAGGTCATGAAAAAAAACAAGAAAGTGCCCGATCGTTTATGTGAGAGCTGAAGATACAATATTTATTACGACACTATACATACCTATATCAAAGTCGTACCATTGGTTTCATTGCGCCGAATCATCCATAAGAAGTTGGAAACAGGCAGTGTAAATTTATCAGCGGATATATATATATATACCATCAAAATAAACCTGTGACGTATAATTCATTAATTTATCCTTCAATTTTTCCGTTTCTTTTTCTTTCCTTTTTTATAAATCATAAATATCTTTTAATCTCTTCCAACCCGGCTAAACCACATTAACCCCCATTTTCAACCCGTTCTTTCCTCCATGCCCACTAACATTAACTATCCAACCTGTTGCCATGGTGGTCCTTTAAATTAACTGCTAATTATGACGTTATAAATATGAATAGCGTCTTATAATTTTAAACCGTTATAAACTAAAGAAAAACGTTTATAAGAATTAACACATAATTAATATTTAATTATAAAACCCTCTCTTATCGTATACACTCCTCTTAATTCCAATGCCCTCTCTCCTCCACCCCCTTCTTTTCTAACTCCCCTTCATCTACGATTTTTCCATTCTTATTTGATTTTATAACTTAGTCCATCTATGAATTCTGACAATGCTAGTTGGATATTTCCTCTCTTTGAGGATCTTCCTCTAGTTGAAACAATATGTAAAGTCATTCTTGACTCACAATAATAAATTTTTATATACTGCTCTGGCTACACATTGAGCACTCTAGTCTGGTTTTTTCACCATTAGTAAATATATATATATATATATATATATATATATATATATATTGTTTTCTCTAGAGAATGATAAAGCCGATTAATAAGTATAACAGAACATTTAACGAATTAACGAGCATATATATATATATATATATATATATATATATATATATATATATATATATGAACATGCATAGCCACACAGAACACATTCAAAACCATTTATTATATATACATAGATGCGCGGTAAACGCTGAGCACCGCCCGGTAGAAAGCATTCTGAAAGTTATATGATTATTCATCTATTTGTCTGTCTAGCTAATTATGTATCGCTCCGTCGGTGTACATAGAAGAGATTGAATCATCTAAAACAATAGGGTGAGCGAGTATACAGGTGCACAAATGATTAAAGTGTCAGGTTGTGACATTAATATGGAAAAGCCGAGACGTGTCATGTGTTTCGGCTTAAATAAGCTGAGTTAAGCTTTGTTGGGTTTTTTTGAGACGTCGATGAAGCAATATGGTTAAAAGCTTCTCCCCATAAGGAAGCGACGGTTTCCAAATGAATGCAATTAAACAATAAGCCAAGATTCACTGCAATTCTTCTGTAACGAGTGAATTAAAGTGTGGAGCATGACTGCTGTTAAAAAAATCACAACTATTTTTTATGATAATATTAAAATAAATTTACTATTTTATTGTTATTATATGATACTGGTATTTATTATTTTTTATTTTGCAGAAACAAAAGATAATACTGTTTAACAATGTCTGTTGAATTGAAGATAAGATTCATCATAATACAACCTGAGAAGGACTTGCGTGAACCAAAAGGAAAAATCTTAAAATCTACAAAATTTTCATAAAAAAGACGGATGATCGTTCTTTGATCAAAGATAGACAACGATCAGGTCGTCCCAACAGCTTAAGAGCAACTAATATCATCAAAAATATTAGGGGAAAACAATCGAAATCCCCAAAAGATCCATGAGACTAATGCAGAACAAAGCACAAACATCACCCAGGATTATGCGAAGGATATGTCGGGTTTGTATTACTGTACACATAGATTCGAAAAAGTTGTCAAAAAACAAATATATAACAAATAAATGTAATCAAAGGCAAGATAAGTTACTTTTCTACCAAACTGGATAATTTTTTTTTGTTTTTATTCAATGTAACATGTTTATTCAGCTCGAAAAACATGCAGTGTTTACCGATGTATTGGAAAATTCAAAATGGCGCCCGACACTCTCTTTAACATGGTAAGTTTGGAAAAGATGTTATAAATAATAAACTAGACAAAATACTATTAAAAAATATAGAATATATGTCAACTTATGTCACGGTAACATATAATGAGCGAATTTCTAACAGTATTTTGTCTAGTTCATTATTTATAACATCTTTTCCTGAACTTACCGTGTTAAAGAGAGTGTCGGGCGCCATTTTGAATTTTCCAATACATCGGTAAACACTGTATGCTTTTCGAGATGAATAAATATGTTACATTAAATAAAAACATGAAAAAATATATCCAGTTAGGTAGAAAAGTAACTTATCTTGCCTTTGATTACATTTATTTGTTATATATTTTTTCGAAACTATGTGTACAGTAATATAAACCAGATATGTCGAAGTGACTTACAGATATCATCCCGTGAACTTCAAAAGCGACATCTTCTCTTTGCACCCACAATTGCAAAGATACTTACCAGAAATTGACATTTATTAAGCCGTATAAGATAAGGGCCGCTCGATAACGTCATCACGGGTGAAAAGTTATTCTCACGTACAACAGTTTCAAAAGCATCAAAATGATAGAGTTCTTTAACAAAAAATCGTGAGGCAATGCCCGATAATGCAGGAAATATTTTCAGAACGCGGAAACCACACTCACTGATGTTCTGAACAGTTTTTGTTTTGAATGAGAGAAATATCCACATATTTTTCTCGTTCAAGGGTCGAGATTAACAAAGAACGTTACATTGAGGATATTTTTTTAATCTCCTGGTATAATTTTGAGTTTGGTGATGTAGTTTGGACTCTTTAACAAGATAGTTCTACAAGCCGAAGTGCTCATGTAACACAGCGCTGGTGGAGAGAAAACAGTTCGTCCTGGATCATCAATTCAGAATCCCCCCCCCTTATCACCTGATCTTAACGCTCTGGGTTCTTCTTTATGATGAATGTCAGACAGTGAAGCCTACTCTACTACTTGTCAAAATATTGAAGCTTTTAAAATAAAATAGAACATAGCAATAGATGTTGTGCGTATTGTTATATGTAATTTCCGCAAAAGACTTCGTAGTGTAGTGAAGGCTCAAAGAAATCTTTTTGAATTATACTTATGCCATATTTTTTCCTTCATCATTTGCTAATTGTTTCCTATAATTGGGTTTTGTAATAAATTATTTTGTTAGGGTAAATCTCAGTTTTATTTTGTTACACAATGTACGTCCCACCATGTATATCAAAAAGCAAACATATATTTTGGTCTCTGTCTTGAAGCGTTTCCTTTAAACAAATTCAAGCTCACCAAGGATGGTTGGCGAATCACCAGAAGTGACCAGCAGCTAAAAAGGTATTTCGTCATGTGACGTGTATCATAAGCTCTGACACACACACACCAACCCACGACCACTAGAAGTGTAACGGGCAATTAAGTAAAAAGAAATGAGTTAATTTCCTTTGTTTATGTTTTTCTTCGCCCATATTTTAGGACGTATTTACTTCTTTATTTAAAACATTTAAATTACATAATAATTAATAAATAATATTCACAATGACGTAATATTTTCATGAGGATCTTGACCAAAACGGTAAAGCCCAATATATAAAAATAGAGCAAAATGCAAGCGTAATTATTAAAGTTAAATTCTGTAGATAAGATATATATATATATATATATATATATATATATATATATATATATATATATATATATATATATATATATATACAGATTTATTCAAGTTAAGTTTATTGTTCCAAACAAGGAATATATCAAAAGGAATCATACTTATTTTCTTAATCAATGGGTTTAAATAATAATCATATTTTAAGAGGTAACGAAATACAGTCAGTAAAATTATCAACTGTAATAAGAACATATAACTAATAATTTACTAACTGCATTTCATTTCCTCTGATTATATGAATAATTAAAAATCCATGGAATAAGGAAATTAGTAAATTACTCTTTTCCATATATTCCTTGGTTCAAACAGTAAATTCTTTACTTGAGTATATCTTTATGTATATCTTATTTACAGAATTATTCTTTAATAATTATGCTTCTCTCTCTCTTACTCTCTATCTCTCTCGCTCTCTCTCTCTGTCTCTCTCTCTCTCTCTCTCTCTCTCTCTCTCTATATATATATATATATATATATATATATATATATATATATAGTTCTCTAAGAACTGGTGGAGCTAATTTCTAAAAGTAAGTATGAAACATTTAACGAATCATTGCGGATATATAATATTTACGTTTCCAGTTGCTCCGGATATTGTGTAGAAAAATTGTCAAAGACCAACATACCTGCAAAAAAAAGAATAAAAATATAGTTTTAAAATAAGATACAAATTTGAATATATCAGAGAAAGATTATGAAATCTATATGTTAACATGATGAACATATGGGAACCATCTCCAAATCTATTTTTACTAATTATTTCTACATGCTATTTTTTCATTGGAAAAATTCTGTACAATTCATGTAAAAATTTGTGTAAAGATCTAACAAAAACGAAATAATATTATTACAATGTAAATTGGATCCTATAATCGCCAGTCCTGGAGAGACCATATTAAGATGTAGGAGGAAAACAGTCAGTGATGAGAAAGTTCGTCAAGCATACAGCTACTTGGAAAAGACTTTTTGCAGTATGAAACTATTATAAAATGCGAATTGATAGACGCAACTAGATACACGATTAAACCGCGCTGATGATACAGGATTATTTAATTTAAATTCAAGAAAACTTTTGTTGCATACAGTATGCAATTTTAAAAGAAAACCTTTATTAATTCGTTAACTTTTGCCACGTATTCAATAAAGTAAACACGCTTTTATGTGGGGATGTTTCTTACCTTATGTAAACGCAGCTTATTCGCATGTTTTCATCGGCGACACTAGTTTGCAAACTTTAGTTCTCTTTCTCTCGATAAGGTTACCTGATGCTAAACACATATCATTCGATTCCTGGTTTCTCTACGTTTTATTTCCTCGCTCCAAACAAGGTCACCCCTCTCTGTGTGGACTTTCCTTTGTGGATAGTTTATCGTGACATGCACTAAATGGTAACCATTATAAAAATGGAGACAAGCTTATTTAATCGCTGCAGACTTGCGTATGTTCTCTAATATGTACGAGTTTTTTTTTTCGAAAATTCCTTGTTCATGTGTAAAAAACTTGTACGACTGTGCTATTTCTGAACGCAAAATTGCAAGAAATCAAGTACGTAAACGAATGAATTTTGTTTGTAAGGACCCGAAAAATGTAAGAGTGAAAAGAAGTCTCAGGAAATATAATAACTTGAACTTTTAATCAATGGTTTGTGCTCGGATGTGCCTCAGCCTATGTATCATTCATGCAAATTATCTGCAATAAAACTACTAGCTACAACAACTGTCAATCTATATAAATATAAAACTCAAATAACCTTGTAACGAGTGATGTAACCTACTTTCTGGTTTACGACATCCGGTTGCGCATGTGCGCATTAACATTAACCCATAACAACGCAAACAATTGAACACAAATCGCTTCTTTTGCAGATTTTGACCTGCGAACTGAAATATTAACGTTATTATTTAGAAATTATAATTTAACATGAGAAGAGGTGGGATGTTTTGCAACTATTCTTTATTACAACTATACAGTCGCTATTTTCTTACAACTAAGCAACTTAAACCTGTTGACAAACATAAGAACAACTGTAGTAAAGTTAAGACTACTACTACTACTAATACTACTACTCTCTATTCGTCCCTTTTCCTTCCTTTCTTCGTTTTTTTAATTTTTTGTTTACATTTCTAGATACAAAATAATTGTTTGAGAACGGTGAATTTGTTGACACATTTACTAATCTATTTCAATATTAGTTTTATTTTATTTATTTAGGTTTTATTTTTTGGCTTCAAGTTTTATTAATTTTTTTGCTAGATTTTAAGTTTGTATAACTTGATTGAAGGGTTTCAATATGGATTTTTCATTCTTATATTTCTCATCGGTAGGTTCATGTGCGTTTTTTGCTGCTAAATGACTTTCGTCGGCGGTCAATTCGTAGGAAAATCATGTTTAATTTTCAATTTTATTGCGATTATTCGTAAAACTAGGTATCTTTACACGAACAGAGGATTTTTTTAAAATGTTTGAGTGATCCGTCCGTGATTTTTCCTTTTAATATACTTTCATAGAAATGTTTCTATAATGTCAAAACAAGGACTATCTACTTAACGTCACGTGTCACGCTCATACATGAATTCCATAGCTAATATAACATACTGACCGAACGCGTCACGGGTAGTCTAGTAACACACACCCACACACACACACACATATATATATATATATATATATAAATATATATATATATATATATATATATATATATATTCCTATATCAGAACACAAAAATGGAACAGAACTTTTACGAACAATTTTTTTCTTAGAGCTGTCCGTGAGTAAAACACGATGCCGTGCGGCTGCTCCTTACATGACTAAATCTTGGTCGTTTTCAAGACTAATATAAATAAGTCCTTGCTGAGAGTTTCATTACAAAAGTAAACCTCTGCCTTACTTCCACCATTTTCGATAATAGCTGTGTTGTCTCACAGTCTATTCATCACTTATTGCCCTTTGTTCTCGAGTAAGCCTTTGACCTTCATAAGTAGCGTTGCTTGTTGATTGAGATTGTCGGACTGACTTCCTCATCTTGGTTGTTATTGTCACAACGTTTCGGCCGTTTTGCCCTCCGGCCTTCGTCAGGTGAACGGTTTGTTAGGAGTCTCGAACCCAACCCTTTATTATTATTACGGGGGTACCGTGTTCGGACTCCAGCTAGGCTTTGGGACATAGTTGCTGATTCTCGGTTTTTCAATGTTACTTTTTTCACTGCCTTCGTTCAGGATTGAACTCAGCACCTTTGGGTAACTGTAAACTTTGATACAACGTCTAGGACCACTCGGCCATATGTCACTAGGACAATTCTTAGTTGGTTTTTGTTAATGTTAAACCTATGTTGTTATTTAAGGTTTTCTCTCTCTATCAGAGGTGTCCAAATTGCATTCAGCTCTATGCTTGGTTTGCTCAGTAGGTTGTTATGTCCGAGCATGTGAGCTGTTTCTTTAAGTTTTCTCACTTTCCAGTGGGTCTCTCTGTTTATTATTTTTACTTCATCCCATAGGGGGCGATGATCCCCCTCTCCATCCAGACATGGTTGGCTATACCCGATTTTTCCGTCTCCCCTTTAGTTACCGCTTTTCGGTGTTCTTCCACCCTTACTTTAAGGGGGCGGCATGTTTCACCCTTGTAAACCTTTTTGCAACTGCATGGGATTGAGTATATGCAGTTTTTGGTCATGTTCTCATCCATGCGGGGCTTCACTCGTACCAGGTGTCGTCTGAGTGTTGACTCGCTTTTGAATACCGTCCTGATGTTGTAGGGGGCACATATTCTCTGAATCTTTTCGGAGATGCCTCGTATGTATGGTAGGCAGACCGTTGGAGGTTTTTGGGTTTCATTCTCCTCTCTTATACGTTGCTCATAGAATTTACGCTAAGGTTCAGACATGTATAGAAAATTTAAAAAAAACAAACATTATTAACAGTTGCTGTAGGAAGACGATTGGCTTTTGCGAATGTCTACAAAGGTGAGGAACTATCAATGCAAGATCACTTAAACACCTGGAATCTAAATAACGGTAGAATAGTGATAACCTCGCTACGTCTTTTTACCGAACATTTTTGAAACTACCCGATAGTTTAAGGAATAAAGAAGTTTTCCCGACAAACATAAGCAACAATTAAAACCACACTTGCCACTCAGCGTTGCAAACAAGATGTTTATATAATCTGATGAGAATATACTTATATATTCATTTGCGGACGAGAAAATTCTGAATATGTATTCAGATAATCGAAGGGAAAGAAATATCTGAAACGTAGGAGAGTCATTGATTAAATAATTTTATTTCCGAACAAAAAAATAGAAGCAAAACGATTTTTCTTCAAGTAATTTTATAAAATAAATTGTGAATGGTTTGTTTTTGCGCGGCATTTGAATAATTCATTGAATAAAAATTACCATAATATTATTTGTGATTTCGAATATCTTTTAATATATTAGCGATAAACTTGACGTAAATATTTGTAAATGTGTATAATATATAAATATAACCTGCAATATATATATATATATATATATATATACGTAAACATGTAGATGTTTATATATATAAATATATACACATACATACATACACAATATATATACGTATATATACATACATATATATATATACATATATATGTATATATATGCATACATACACACACATATATATATATATAAATACATATATATATATATACATATACAAAATAGATAATGTTATAATGTTAGTGGATGCATAGTTTTTTTACTATATGTTTACTTAGGCAATTATATATGAATTTAAAGATATTATGCAGATAAAGCTTGATCACATAAGTATTTAATTAATAATTCGACGATCAAAGATATATAAATATCTATCTATCCACATATGTATATATATATATATATATATATATATATATATATATAGGTAGGTAGATGATATTTATATTTCTTTCTCATCGTAATATTAAGTGTAGGATTAATCTAATATATATATATATATACATATATATGTGTGTGTGTGTTTGGATGTATATATATATATATATATATATATATATATATATATATATATATATATATGTGCGTGTGTGCATGTGTGCGTGTGTTTGTTTTCAATTCGATTTCTACTTTTACTTGTGCAAATCCTTTAATCCATGAAGTTTAATGTAATGATATCCACATAAAATAAATGAATAATGTCTGTATTAAAAATTTAAAGATGTTCTTCATCTTACAATTTATCTCATTAAGTATTTTTACATGCACAATGCTTTACAGCACGTGTTTTGTAGCGAAAAAAATCATTCATGTAATTATTATATGATTCAATGTTTATATATTGATATTTTATATGTTAATGGCAGAATATTTTCATTGATTCTCCGTCGCACACCGATAAAAAAAGCATAATTACATAGTTGAAGCTGTATAGCAAATAACTTTGCGATCATAAATTGCATACTGTTATAATCAGATATCAATTAAATAACTCCTTCCTGCGAATTCTTCCTTCCAACTCCTCATCTTTACATTCAGTAGAAATGTAAACTGGACAAAATTTATTAAGAACATTGCGAAGGTTGCTGCAAGGAAGGTGGCCTCCCTCTATCGTGATAGAAGTCTACCCACACCTGATAATACCCGGTACCTTTACTAGGCGACCATTTGCTCATGCATCAAGACTTGTTGCCACATCGGAGACGGTGTATTTACCACTTGTCTCCCCCTCTTCGACGGTGTCCAAAAAAAGAATTTTCAATCTAATCGTTCCAACTTTTTCCATAAATCTCCAACCAATGTATCATAGCCGCAATTTTGAATTTGTGTCTTTTTTCCATGTATTTTAATGGATCGAGCTCTGATAACTTCGTTGGCCTTGTGCCCCCATTCCGAATAGATAATCGACGAACCCGCTTAGCAAAAAAAAAACAAAAAACAAAACAAAAAACACACACACCTTCATTGTTGAGGTCCCTAAATACCAGAATGTTTTCTACTTCCCTCGAACTACTAGAATTTTCAATTTTCGTCCTGCTACCCGATTTCCCTGCTATACTGATATGCAGAAGTAACATAGACCAATATATTGTTCATTTTTCTTGGACATTGTCCCAAATAGTAGCCCCTTAATATCAAGTGTGTATATGCTTGGTTTGAGGTAAAAGTGAGTAAAAAATGCTACCCGTTGCACCAATAAAGCCATTGACTTTATGCGGCTTGCCATGTCGGTGTTCCATATTTTCATCATTTTCACATATATTGTATTTATAACCTTAAATCTCATGCTAGGTTTTCTTTGTAACGACTGAGATAAAACCAAAAGAATGCTTTATTATTAGCAATTGAAATTCAAAAGACGATTATAAAATTTACAGAACAACTTGCCGGCGACGTTTCTAAATCAAGTGAAAAAAAAAAAAAAAAACAAGACTGAAATGATTGACCCATTGATTTGTACGTATTCATTTGTTCCCCAACGTTAAATGTGACATAACGATTTTTTTTAATGCAGGGGAAAAACAGATCCCCATTAACGGGAACTCGATATGTAGACAAAAATAAAATTAAATTAGGATAGAAGAGTTTCTTCTCGCTTGACTGAGACAAAAATACAAGTGTAGCATCAGAACAGATACTACACTCTAATCTTGGTATATATATACACATCAATTCATAAAAATGTTAAATAATAAATCTCTCTCATTATATACATATATATATATATATATATATATATATATATATATATATATATATATATACAGCGTGTCGATAAAGTCTGTGTGCACTTTCAAAATGTATAACTTTTTTCGTATTTGCAATAGAAATAATCTATAAAATGGATTTAAAGAAGTAAATCTATAATTTTTAAGCTTTTATTGAAATTTTATTTAACTTTCCACATGCCCTCCATCATTAGCAATACAAAGGGTAGTACGATTTTGCAGTTCACGAAAAACATTTGCCAAATGATTTATAGTAATGCCTGAAATCACATTAGTTATTCTAGCTTTCGAATCTTCCAATGAACTAGGTTTGGTTGCATACACAATTGTTTTCACATGTCCCCATAAAAAAATCTAATGGAGTCAAATCTGGCGAACGTGGAGGCCAATGAAATGGTCCACCCCTTCCGATTAATCTGTTAGGAAATGTCTAATTTAGAAACTGTCTAACACGCCCAGCAAAGTGACAAGGAGCTCTATCTTGTTGAAACACTGTATCATTTTTCAAGTTTAATTGTTAAAGTTGCGGAATAAAGTAATTCTGCAACATATCTAAGTAGCTGTCACTGTTAATAACACGATCTTCAAAAAAATATGGCCCTATGATTCGATTTATTCCCAAAGCACATCACACATTAACTTTAAGAGAGTCCCTTTCATGTTCAACAGTTACATTTGGGTTTTCAGTTCCCCAAATTCGGCAATTATTCCTGTTGATCTTGACACTAATGTGAAATGTTGCTTCATCAGAAAACAGTAAATTACTCACAAATGCATCATCATTGCAAAGTTTTTAATTGAAGTGGTGACAGAAAGTTAGCCGTGCATAGTAATCCCTTTCTAACAACTGTTGATGTAATTGAATTTTGTAAGCTTTTATATGAAGTTTTGCCCGCAGAATTTTATGCACAATAGACTTTGGCAGTCTGAGCTCCAAGGATGCCCGTCTTACAGACTTTCTTTGACTTGCAGTAAAGGATTCTTCTATGGAAGCAACACTTTCGTCACTGACACATGGCCTTCCAGACCGTGGTTTATCAAGGACAGAGCCTGTCTCTTTAAATTTTTCCATCCGTTTAACAATGGTGTTCCTATGAGGCGCTTTTTTATTGTATTCAATTCTAAACTTTCTTTGTACAGCAATAGTAGATTTCAAGTCAGCCAACCAAAGGACACAGTTTACTTTTTCAATTGAAACCATGGGATCAAATTGATTCTGAAAAACAAAATAAAATGTTTTAATTATTTTTTACTTCTCTAAACATTGTTACGAATTTTGCGATGAAAAATTATTCAATCACTATACTTAAAACTAGATACATGAAATTTTCTAACATTTTTTACGGATTATTTCTATGAATAAAGTTATAATTATTTTATAGTGCACACGAACTTTATGGACAGCCTATATATATATATGTATGTATACATACATAAATAAATATATACATGTATATATATATATATATATATATACATATGTGTGCGTGTGTGTGTTTTTTTACATGGGGGCACCACTTATCAAGACCCGAAGGCCACTCGGGGATAGGGGTTATTGCGTGTACAGTAATCAATGAGATAGTATTGTAGTAATCATTAGTATTGGGGGTTTTGATAGAGTGTCTTACTTAAGGGGGCGGTTTGTCAGGAGTTTGTTTATGTTGGACTTGAAGACGTCCAAGTTGTAGTCAGGTGGGGAACAGGCACACGGCAGAGAGTTCCACTGGCGTGCAGTTCTAAGAAAGTGGGTGTGTATAATGAAAAGTATGCACCATAAGATTGACAAAGTAGTTTGGTGGAGAGCGATCCAGATTGATTTTTGTGAGATATAGATCTATGCATATATATATATATATATATATATATATATATATAAACACCCCCCACACGCCCATATATATATATATATTTATATATATATATATATATATATATATATATATATATATATATATATATATATATATATATATATTCATGTGTGTGTGTTTAATTATTAATGATTTTATATATTTGAAGCAAACTTTCCAGTGTTCTTCGGTCCTGAAATTTCATATTCATCGTCCGACATGACCGGGTCGTGTTTTCTATAGTTGACATTCTTACTTGTTAACAGAAACTGTCAGTCGGACGCGATAATCGCTATGCAACCGGAATCCAAAACGAGGCGACGCTTGTACCTAGTGACCTTACGCGTCTGCCGCATAAAACATCAATGGAAGAGATCGCTTAGTGGCTTTCCTCCCTGACACGAATCTTAATAAATATCCTGGCCGTTAGGACTTTCTTTCACCTTTTTTGATTTCCATTATTTGTTTTACATTAGTAATCGACAATAATAAAACAAACGAAAAATATATCTCGTGAGATGACTTCTGATTACTCAAGTTGAATGTGGTTCATCTAAAGTTGCATTATGGTCAAGATTTTGTATGATAGCTTTACTGCGTGTGCATGTGTGTGCATGCATGTGTAAGCATGTGTGTGTGATGAGATGTCACCAATCAAATATAAAAGCGATAAATAATTTAACTTCCGAATAACAGTAACCATTATAAGATACGCAAGACCTCGAAATAATAAAAGCCTGCACTTTTTAAGTAAGACCGTAGGATTCTGAAAAGTTGAATATTCTAGTTATTACATGGAGTATAAAAATGTGTTTTTCTTTCCACTAGAAGAAAAATGGTAAAAATATGTTTGATGGTTTCACTATTTCATTACTCGGGAACAATACAAGTTGAAAACTTTTCTTACAGAAATTTCCAAAAATTTCAAGCGTAGAGGAAATTTTAAATGATTATTTTTTATAATTTTTATTTTTAAATTTATTTATTTGTAATTTTTTTTTTATTTGGTGTCACTTTTGGTTGCTTCGTGTTTTTCGAGCCGTTGTTTATTTTAGTTTTAAATCCCTAATTAAAGCGAGCCGTGAGTTAAAATAAATATTCGTCGAAATACACACAATCAGAATTAAAAAAAAAATAAAGATACAAAAATGTGAAATTATTATAATTCAATCCATTAACATAAGTTTCCTGCAGCGTGATACACATTATTTCCGGAAAGACAGACGTGGAAAAGAGCCTCTTATTGCAAACTTTGTTTCCGTAGAAGCTGTATCACCTGGAGAACAACATATTACTGGCATGTATACAAATAATAAAAAGTAATATACGACGGTAATCGTGATTCCTTTCCCTGGTGATCCCGAAAAGAAGGGACCGCTTGTCTCTGTAGTTATTGGAAATTATTCTAGGAAAAATTATGTTTGCCCTTTATGAACTCGCTTCTTGTCATCGAGGATTGTCAGTTGAAACGAAATTATTCGATCACTTAAGCCCACGTTCGTAGATCGTGATGTTAAAGCATAATATCAATTTCGGCCTTATGGATTGACCTTAACGATTTAAATTATATTGAACTTAATTTCCTGATGATAGTTAACGTTGGCCGAGTGATTTATTCAATACTCACTGTGTGAGAATAGCTTCGTAGCCGGTTTTGAATGGCCCGGCTAGTGCTAAGTTTGACACTCTGATTTAATTCCAGAAGGGATGAAACACAAGAGACTGTAAGTATTATATATTTCTGGAATTATCAGATATAACAACAACAACAACAACAACAACAACAACAACAACAACAACAACAATACTACTACTACTACTACTACTAAAAATAATAATAATATATTATTGTATGTATTACTTTATATAAATACACACATATATATATATATAATTATTACTATAATAAATCTACAATTCATATATATATAAACGTATATGTATATATATATATATATATATATATATATATATATATATATATATATATATATATATTAAACATAATTAGAGAGACAAAATATTCTGTTTGATTATGTCTTTTATATATTTTTAACAGCTTCTCATCAGTTTCTTGTTGACTTTTTACGGCTTTCTATATTGATAATTTCATACGCTTGAATATCTATTGCCTGACTATCTATTATTGGTATTTAATATTGATTTCTAATATTAACTATATACATATGCATATCTATATAGTTATATATAATTAGAATTATAACGAAAAGATCAATGTATGCTCCAAGCAGTCTGAAGATCCGAACCGATCAACTAAGCAATGGTTGTTTCCATTGCGGAGCGTCTACATTCGGAGTATCAAACATTACCACAATATATATATATATATATATATATATATATATATATATATATATATATATATATATATATATATATATATGCATATATATATAGTGTGTGTGTTTGTGTTTATATATAATCTATCATATAAAGCTGAATGTGTGTGTGTGTCTGGTCACGAATAGGCTCCTAAATAGTTGACTTTTTAAAAAATCTGATTACATATAATGATAGAAGATGTATCGAGACACAGGAATGGATGTGTTTGATCCAAAAAGTATGGAAATAAAAAAATTTAAAATCGAAAAAAAACCTTTACAACTGTTTTTCATATAGATGTAATTAACAATAATTTGATAAGTATGTGCTAACTTTAATAGATAGAGTATAATAAAATTGTGGGGCCAGCGTTCGCGCCTGGCCTCCGTAGAATGGAAATAGGCACACACTTTAATAAAGACTTTTCATAGCTATCTGCGTAACTATACTTTGATAATTATGTTTCAGTTCGAAGAAATGTGGTATAATAAAATTATGGGGCGTTCGTTCGCGCCTAACCTCCATAGAATGGAATATGTCAGAAAGTTTAACAAGGTTTTTTGATATAGATCGACAGAATATTGTAATAAGTGTTTCAGTGTGAACAGGTATGGTATAATAAATTATGAGGTTTATCTATTTTATTTTTTACTTTCATCATATTTTGCTTTGGTTTTGATACCTCCACATTGAATCCAAATTTATAACCCTTCCTTTTCATAACCTATCATACTTTCATAAACAGACTCCATTTTATGTAGGCGGTTTTTGAACCCAGTCAACGTAGGGCACTTTTGCTAGTATATATATATATATATATATATATATATATATATATATATATATAAATGTATATCTCCATGTACAAATATATATATATACATGTATATATAGTTATACATGCATAATGATTTATTATTTTTGTTTTTATTCTTTTTAATATTCAAATACTGATAATTAAAATAAGTGTATAAAAGTTACAAGGACACAGTTTTTATTTATTTTTTTTTTAATTTTATTTTCACCCCAAACAACGCGCATTGACACTTTTTTGTCTACCTCTATAAGGCCACCGTTCGCCCATGGATGGAGTATTGCTGTCACATTTGGGCTGGTGCATCTGCTACTAGTCTCTCGCTCCTTGACAAGGTTCAAAAGAGAGACGCCAATCTGATAGGCCCTAAACTGAAATCTAAGCTTCAGCCTCTGTCCCATCGACGAAACGTTGCATACCTCTGCCTGTTCTACAAGTATTTTAATGGTGAATGCTCTGACGAACTGCAATCACTTGTGCCCACACGACGTGACCACGCTCGACAAATCCGGCAGGTTGCTAAATCCCACCCCCAACACAGTAGAGATCCCTAGATGTAAAAGATCTTTCTACTCCAATAGTTTCCTCCACAGAACCGCTAGACTTTGGAATTCCATACCAGGTCCCTGCTTCCCCAACTGTACTGATGTGCAGAAGATCAAGTGCAACGTGAACCGACATATTGCTGCCAAAACCCCGACATAGTACCCCAGTAGCTGTTGCCCCTGATAGTAGACCCCTACACCAGAGTGGCAATTTGTCATGTTTGGAGTGAAAATGTAATAAATATATATATATATATATATAT